>NC_057419.1:40619990-40871138 GCF_019320065.1 Cervus canadensis
AGCCAGGACATGGAAGCAACCTAGATGCCCATCAGCAGACAAATGGATAAGGAAGCTATGGTACATATACACCATGGAATATTACTCAGCCATTAAAAAGAATTCATTTGAATCAGTTCTAATGAGATGGATGAAACTGGAGCCCATTATACAGAGTGAAGTAAGCCAGAAAGATAAAGAACATTACAGCATACTAACACATATATATGGAATTTAGGAAGATGGTAACGATAACCCTATATGCAAAACAGAAAAAGAGACACAGAAGTACAGAACAGACTTTTGAACTCTGTGGGAGAAGGTGAGGGTGGGATGTTTTGAAAGAACAGCATGTATATTATCTAGGGTGAAACAGATCACCAGCCCAGGTGGGATGCATGAGACAAGTGCTCGGGTCTGGTGCACTGGGAAGACCCAGAGGAATCAGGTGGAGAGGGAGGTGGGAGGGGGGATCGGGATGGGGAATACGTGTAACTCTATGGCTGATTCATATCAATGTATGACAAAACCCACTGAAATGTTGTGAAGTGATTAGCTTCCAACTAATAAAAATAATAATAATAATAGTAATAAAAATAATGAAGACTGTAAGGCAGTGGGATGACATGTTCAAAGTGCTAAAAGAAAACAAAATTATCAACCAAGAAACATTTACAACAAAACTGTTTTTCAAAAATGAAGGGAAAATTAATACATTCCCAACTTGGCAGTTGCTCTAAATGTAAACACACGGTTACCTTAAGAGACAAGAAAAATTAAAACACGTCTACACAAAGACTTGTACATGCATATTCATAGCAGCCTTGTTCAGAACAGCTGAAGGGTGGGAACAGACCCAATGTGCATTGACAGACGAATGGATGACCAAATGTATATCCATACAATGAAATGTTATTTAGCCATAAAAAGAAATGAAGTACTTATGGATACATGTTAAGCATGAATGAGCCTTGAAAACATTATGCTAAATGAAAGATGCCTGTGTGTGTGCTAAGTTGCTTCAGTCTTTGTGACGCTGCGGACTGTAGCCCACCAGGCTCCTCTGTCCATGAGAGTCTCCAGGCAAGAATACTGCAGTGGGTTGCCATGTTCTCCTCCAGGGGATCTTCCCAACCTAGGGATTGAACCTGTGTCTCTTTGTCTCCTGCACTGGCAGGCAACTTGTTAACCACTAGCGCCACCTGGGAAGCCCAAGTGAAAGATGTCAGTCACAATAAAAACATATTATGCCATTGGTATGAAATGTTCATAATGGGCAAATCTATAGAGAAACAGAGTAGATTAATGGTTGTTTAGGACTGGGGGTAGGGACAGGGGGAGCTGGAGAGTGGTGGCAAAGGGGTTTAGGGTTTCTTTTTGGGTTAATATTCTAAAATTGGTGTGGTGATGGTTGCATGATTCTGTGAATATACTAAAAATCAGTGTATTGTACACTTCTATGGGTAAATTGTATGGTATGTGAATTGTATCTCAATAAAGCTGCTTCCAAAAAGAGGGGGATAAAGTATCTCATAAACACAATAACATGTAGAATATAAAAACATTATATGACCAAAAAAACCCTAAAAAGTATATACTGTTATTCCATTATATGAAATTCTATAACAGTAACAGAAAATACATGCATGGTGCCTACAGGGGCCGAGTAACTGAAAGTAGAAATGAGAGAACTTTCAAGTGTGATAAAAATGTTTTACACATTTTTGATTTAGAGTGGTAAAAATACAATGTACACATTCATAAAAACGCATTGAGTTATTACATTTGGGATAAGTACATTTCACTGTATGTAAATTTTATCTCAATTGAGACAGAATATAGGAGACAAGAGGAAGGAGAGAAAGGGAGAGGGGAGGGAGCAGATATAGAAGCTATTTAAAGTAAAATCTATAAATTTGGCATTCAGTAGGATACAAAGGGTAAGGAAGAGGAAGGGATCTAAAACAACAAAAGGTGGCAGATTCTATTAGAATCCTGGCTTAAAAACCAGATAATCCTCCAAGACCTGTCTGTGAGACTGGCAATCTCACCTCTCTGAGCCTTGGTTTATTCATCTGTGAAAAAGAATTGTGATCCCTCTTTCACAAGATTTTTATGAGAACTAATGAAATAATACATATAAAGCACCTAGAGGTCTTTATTATTATGACTCCAGATCTCTAACTTTGCCCCTAGATAGGTCAAGTTCCTCCTCTGGGATGGGATAGGGTCTTGGATACAGGAAGGATTTGTATAAGGAATACCTGAAGGAAGGAGCCAAAAGTGAAGATGAGCAGCAGTCTCCCAGCTTGCTGACGGATGGACTTAGAGCCCAAGATGAAAGTCGCTACATCTATTGATATTTCCAGGAGCCCTTCCCCCACCTAATTCTTAAGCTGAGAGGTGAGATGCTGGTGGTATCCTTACTCTGCCAGCTCATATTCAGAGAGGCATAAACCCCTCCAAACCTTCTTATCTCTGTCTGGGCGATCAAGCTTGGCTTTAAACTCATTTTCTGGCTCAATAGGTAGAGCAGTACTCTCTCTGAGAGCAATGGGACATTTCTCTGAGGTCCATGGAAGAGCCTACATCATTTGCATCAGATAAAGAGTCTGTTTCCTCTTCCATTCATGCCCTAATGTCCAAAGGTGTGCAAAGCCCAGAGGGCGAGAGGTGGGCCAGCTGGGTTCTGGATCATGTTTGACCTATCAGAGCTACCTGGCAAAGAAAGATAGAAGCTAAGTCATGACACCTAAGTTAACTTCAAGGCATACTTAGGATGCCTTTGAGAATACTTGTGATAGACTTTGAGACAGATGCTTGGGGATCTTAAGGGGCTTCATGCTGATAATTTTGAGACTGAGCATGCTTTGAGAGGAATTATAACCTTCCCAGTGTCTTGAACACCCTCTTTCTCCATTCACTTTCCATATCCCTAGAAGAGCTCTGACAGAGGAAGTCTGGGTATAGGCCAAAGTGATGGTCTGAGACTTACCAGTCTCAGGACTCGACCAGGTTGTGTCTTCCTCCTGCCCCGACTGAGAGCCATGTTCTTGGCAGCACTGCAGAGAGGGTTGAGAAAGCCACAAGGAGCTAGAGAAAGCAGCCAGCAGTTTGGAGATCTGACAGCCTTATTTCACAAGTCATCTCAGGTGAGGAAAAGTAACCTCAGTTACCATGGGGGGGCAGCAGAGGCCAAATTACAGAGCCCTTAGCCTAGACTCAGAACTCCTGGGTTAGAATCTGTTTGTGCCTGAGCATGGAGCCATGCCGGGGCAGCTCAATCCTGGGCAGCATCACTCCCTGAAGCCCAGTTCATATGGAACCCAATGTAGAGGATGGAGTCAGCCCAAAGAGCAACCAGCGAAGTTAGAGAAGATGAAACGCTCCAGGACAGTGGGGCAGCCTCAGGGACTGAAAATACCGCAAAAGAGAAGTCCAAAGCATGGTAAAGGAGGAAGGCAGTTATTTGCAAATAATTTAATTCAGTCCTTACTATGTCTGTGGGGCTTCCCAGGTGGCACAGAGGTAAAGAATTCACATGCCAATGCAAGAAATGCAAGAGACATGGATTCGATCCCTGGGTCGGGAAGATTCCCTGGAGAAGGAAATGGCAACCCACTCCAGTATTCTTGCCTGGTGAATTCCATGGACAGAGGAGCCTGGTGGGCTATAGTCCATAGGGTTGCAAAGAGTCAGACACAACTGAGCACACATGCAACTTACTACGTCTGTGCACAGAAATCTCTCCCTCCCTAACTGACTCTCACATAGAAACTTTCTCCAACTTTTGATATTCTAGGCTGAGCTGTGTAAGCCTAGAACTTCTGATCAGCTGCTTCAACTTCTCCCCCAGATCATCCTAGCAATGACTTTTATTCCATGTCATTGCTGGGAAACCATGCTGGTTTCTCTGGCCTGGAAAAGCCACCTTCTTACTTTTAAGGTCCATAAATTTAAGGTACCCAGATATTGTAAGAAGGCAATGCAGGGACTCTTCCTAGAGTTTCACCTTCCCCTTGGGTAGACCAAAAGAGTGAATAATCAGTGATTTCTTGGGGAAGAAGGTGAGTCTGGTAACCAGTTCTAGCTTAATTCATTACTAAACTCAGAAGACACTGGCCATCCACATCCTGCAAATGAGCTGAAAGCCAGAAGCACTCCTAAAAAATAGGTCCTTATTGGGAGAGTCCAAAACCAAGCTCAGAGTTCAGAATAGGAAAAGAGAGAGTGCTAACTGACATATCAGAGCCCCAAAGGGGTTCAAAAGACCATGGAGCTGATAGAATAAACAGGCTCAGATTTTAGACCAACCCATGAAGGTGCTGAGCTTCCCTGAGGGATACCTTGCAGAAGGAAGCCTCTCCCATGCTTTTCCTCCTAAGCTCCCAAACCATGTGTGAACTTCATACCAACTCCAAGAGATCCACTAGCTTCCTTCCTGAAGACCTAGGGATTCAGTCTCCTTTCCTTTTCTGTCTTTTTTTTTTTTAATATTATTATTTATATGGCTGTGTCAGGTCTCAGCTGTAGCACACAGGATCTTTGTTGCAGCATGCGGGATCCTTCGCTGTGTTACACGGGCTTCTCTCGTTACGGCACACAGGCCTAATTGCTCCGCAGTATGCGGGAACCTAGTTCCCCGAACAGGGATCGAACACATATCCCCTCCATTGGAAGGGGAAGAATCCCAACCACTGGAACCACCAGGTAAGTCCCTCTTTTCCTGGCTTACCACCAAGGCAATACAGAGCAGAAGCAACACATTGCACATACTAGGTTTGGTGAAGTATTACAGTGGAATGAATATGAACTGGTGAAGTTTCCATCTTCCAAAGTTCCCAGATTGAGGAGACTGAGATTGAAGAGGTTGTGCTCTATCTCCTGACTCCCTTCTGAGATGCCCACTAGAAGGTCTGTGAGGCTTTCTCCCTCTGCATTATTTATCCTGAGGGTGGGAATTACTTCCCCCAACACCCCTTCACACACATTTCTCCCACTCATACCTGAGCAGCAAGGGCATGGAGGCTCCCTTTCTCTGGATCTCAGAGGATGTTTATCCTGAGGGGCATGAAGAAAAGCACCCAGCCCACAAGCATTTTCTCTTAGCCAAGAACCAGACTTAATAACTTGCTAGTGTCTCAAGCAACAGAATAAAGACGCCATGAGAGACAAGAAGGAAATACCTACCTTGTGCTATAGGGGCTTCTCAGGTGGCACAGTGGTAAAGAATCCGCCTGCCAATGCAGGAGACACAGGAGACACGGGTTTGATCCCTGGGTCAGGACCATCCCCTGGAGAAGAGAATGGCAACCCACTCCAGTATTCTTGACTGGAAAATCCCATGGACAGAGGAGCCTGGCGGGCTACAGTCCATGGGGCCGCAAAAGGGCAGACATGACTGAGCATGCATGCACCTGGTGCTTCAAGGAACAGTTCAGGGTGGACTCATACATACTGAGGGCCATATAGCAGACACTTCAGAGCCATCATGACATTTTATCTGCACAAAAGCCTTATGAAGTAGCTATTTTTTCCCATTTTGCTGATAAGGAAACATAGGCTCTGATGGCTTGTGCTGGGCTGGGAGGCAAAACCAGGCCAGGTCTGCCTGACTCCAAAGTCTGTACTGGTTTTACTACAATGTGCTGCTTCCCAAAGATGGTGGGAGCCATAGACTAGAGCTCACAAGGTCAGCTGAAAGAGGCAACTTTTAAATCACTGTGCATGCATGAGTGCTAAGTCGCTTTAGTCATGTCCAGCTCTTTGTGACACTATGGACTGTAGCCCACCAGGCTCCCCTGTCCATGGGATTCTCCAGGCAAGATACTGGAGTGGGTTGTCATTCCTTCCTCCAGGGGATCGTCCCAACCCAGGGATTGAACCCACGTGGCTTAAGTCTCCTGCATTTGCAGGTGGGTTCTTTACCACTAGTGCCACCTAGGAAGGCTTAAATTACCATGCCATACCCCAAAACTAAGGAGGAGAATCACAGACCCTCCAGGGGACAGGACAGCTACAGAGCCAAAGTGCAGCATATGCCAGGATGTGGACCCCAGTCAGAATCAGTGCAAGAGCAGTTGTGGGAGGGACTGGGGAAAAAGCTCAAGTCTAGGAAATCCAGGCCTTCCTTCCTTCAAGGTCCCAGATCATAGATTGAGCAGCATCCAAGGTAATTTGGACTCTAGGGCTCAGCCCAGCTCTGTTGCATTACAATCTCCACTCAGTTCCCTTCTATATTCATCTCTGCTGGTGTCAGAAGATGAAACAGGCAGTGACTTGGTATTGAGTTGTGGAGGATGGAGGCCTACATTTCACCACACAACACACAAAACTACAGAAGGAGACTTTCTGGCAATCGACACTGGATCCCAGACTGGGAGCCTTTTGACCAAGGCCTTGCCCAACCTAGGGGGCTGGTTCCAGAGAAGACCTAAAGGGCAGTGCTGGACAGGCCCCATCTGCCCAATGCCAACTGGAAAATCTACTTGTCTCTATAGATAGGTCCTTTGTTAACCCATAAGAAAGTACTCAGTGAATATAGAAACCAGTTCCCTCATTATGCACTGAAAAGAGCATGGGAAAGAGGCTGTGGTTGCCTCCCAACTCTGGTCTATTAAATCTCCCTTACCTTTAGGGCCCTAGGTCTCACTCTGATCTTACCACTGTCACTCCTTTGGCAAAACAGAATATGGAGTCTCTCAGACTAGAGCAATGACAACCTTGAGAAGGAGGGTATGCAGGAGGGAAGCTCTCACTCCCAGGACCTCCACAGTGGGCCCCATGGTAGGGTTCTGCCTCTTTCTCATTGAACCTGCTGCCATATACACAGCTTCAGAGATATGACACTCTCTTTTTAACACTCTGGCCTAAGAGGGCTACAAAACCAATCTTTGGGTTTTCCTAGGCACAGCAGAGGCAGCGGGAAGCATTTACATGAAGAGCTTCCTAAAGCATCCGGGGGAAGCACAGGACAATGACAGAAACCCAAACAGCCCAGCTTCCACAGCAACATCTCTGAGCCAACTATGGCTAACTCTTCTCTGGGACTCACACTCTGTCTGTACTACATTCAAGCTCCAAAGGATCAGAGGCCAGGCTCCTTCCCTCTCTGCCCCTGGCCCATGTTCACAGGGTAGACCACTCACCTCCAACTTCAGCGAGGAAGCATTTGAGGGCTAAATTCCCTCCCAGCCAATACCACAGAAACCTGATTCCCAGAGACTTTCTAGAGGCCTCCTCCTCAGTCCTGGTTCCCTGTCTGACAAATACATTTCTTTCTCAGGTGATCCTCAGGACTATGATAGATATCATTTATTAGTCCACAGTTCAGGTGAGAACCAGTCCCCTACACTGAGAGGCATGGCTTTGACCCCCATGGTTTTACAATAGTTCAATCTTACAAGACCCTTAATATCTGAATACCAAAAGTAGCCCACATACAGTAAAACAGATGGCACCTCAATTCTCTGTACTGTGAAATGTGGGGACATATATCCAGCCCACAACAATGACCTTTATTAAGAACTCTTTGGAAATAGCTAGGGCAGTGTACTTCTAACCTTACTAGGAGGAACATGAGGAAATAGCTTTAAATTTAAGCAGGAAAGATGAAAATTGGAAGCAAGGTTGTCAGTGAATGACATAACTGAGAGAGCCCTGGAGGTTAAAGAATCTCTAACCACCCCCTAAAGCAATCCTCAATGTAAAAAAAATGTTGGTCTTCCCAAATATGGACTAGGAAAGATCTCAAGGAAGAGATCCTAGGTTTGGTCTTGGATGTGTTGAACTTGAGTTGCATTTTAATCATCTCAGTAGAGATATAAAAATGGGATACATACCATAATCATGGATGAGATTTCCTAGAGAAAGAGAAAGAAGATAATGCAGATTTGAGGAACTCCAACGTTTAAAAGTCAGTTAGAGGAAAATGAGCTCCCAAAGGAAACCAATGAGGCATTCTCAGGTAGGAGAGGTAGGAGAAAAACAAAGAAAAGAGGCTAATGGGAGAAAGTATCTCAACAAAGAGGAAGCAATCAATAACATCAAATGCCACTGAGATGTTAAGGAAGATAATGACTGAAAGAACTCTTTGAATTTAATGGCATGAAGATCATTGGTGACCTGAGTGAAAACACTTTCAGGGTGGTGGGGAGGAAGCATATTTGGAGTAAGCCAAAAGTTAATGTAGACAACTCTTTTGAGTTTATTTTGGCAGGGGAGAATAATGACTGATAACTTCAGAAGAGTGTGGAGTTGAGGGGACATTATTTTTAAGACAGGAAAAATTTACCTGCTACTGAGAAGAGTCCATTTGAGAAAAAAAGATTGAAACAATAGACTAGAAAAGAGACTGTTGATAGTGTGAAAAGGAGGGCAGGAAAAGGCTACAAATACCAGTGGAAGGAATGGGCTTCTGAGAAGAACAGCCACCTCCTCCACTGTTACAGGAGGAAAAGTCCGACAGAGATGTTGATTAGGTAATGTGGGAAGTGGAGGCTCTGCCTAGTGCATCAATCTTTTGATAAAGTAAATGATATTATCTCTCATAGTCACCTGCTATGGTAGAGAGAGAGTAGACACAAGGATTGGAGGTTTAAGAAAAGAGTGGAGAAGATTTGAAATAGTCATTCTGGAGTGTTACAGGTACTAAAACAATTGAGTACCTAGTAAGATTATGAAATAGTATTGATGGCTCGATTGAGATTGCTGGTTTCTAGTAGAGTAGACCCAATTTGTGACAATAGAGGTAGGTGGCTCAGGTGGAGTGGAAGAGATGACGATGTTTAGGAAGCAGGAGGTCCAAGTGATGGCTGAATCATCAACAAGGATAGTGAAGTTCCTTAGGATCATGACAAGATTTGCAGTGGGGAGAAAGCCAGTGAAACAAAAACCAAAGTCTTCACTGAGAAAGAGGATGTATTCATTTCCTAGGGCTGCTCCAACAAATTACCACAAAATGATTTGCCTAAAACAGAAATTTATTCTCTCACAGTTCTGGAGGCCAGAAGTCCTAAATCAAGGTGTTGGAAGGGTCAGTTCCTTCTAGCACCCCTGAGGGATTATCTATCCCATGCATTTCTCCTAGTTTCTGGTGATGGTCAACAATCCTTGGCATCCTTTGACTTGACCTATAGATATCACTTCAATATCTGACTCTGTTATCACATTCCCATCTTCCCTCTGTGCCTGTCACTGTGTTCAAATTTCCCTTGTCTAATAAGGACACCAATCAGGGACCCACCTTAATTTAGTACGACCTTCTCTTAACTTGATTACATTTATAAAGGCTCTATTTCCAAATAAGATCACCTTCACAGGTAACAGGGGTTAGGACTTCAACCCACTATGGAGGATACGTACATGACACCAATGAAAAGGAGCGAGTGATATATCAACATGATGTGAGTCTCAAACAAGCTACAGTTTTTGCAAGAGGGAGGAAAGCTAATGGGCTGGAAGTAGTAGTGGGGAACAAGGAAGGTATCTATCCCACCTCCTGACCTTAAGATACTGGACAAGACACCAAGCAGCCTTCACATAAGAAAGCAGCAGGGGAAACAGAGCCTTCTGGGTAGAACTAGGTTTCTAGGTTTCTAGGTAAAAGAGGTTGAGACTGCTGATTAGGGAGCAGCTGGTCAAGAGGGCTCTAGTGGAAGACTCAAGAAAGTGAAGAAAAACTGGAAGAATGGATTGGATAGTAGTACCACCACTACTCTGATAGTAATGTGAAATTCAATGGGAGGGTAGAGGTGAGGCTTACACTTTGGGAATGAACTGATGACATCAGGAAATATGGATCAGGGTGGATTTACTCCTAATGTCTATAAGGAGTTATCAGACTCTGGGCCTGGTGGCCAGAAAATCAGGTCTCTTGGCCTGGGTTGGTGGTAGCTGCAGGAGCTGCAGGCCCCAGGGTAGAGGTGGCTGACCATCTCTACCATTGTGGGCTACAGTGGAAGAATCTACGGTGAGGTCACTCTGTCAGTTTTCTAGAATTGAGGTTGGATTCCTCACACTAGAAATTGGAAGCAAGAGGGAAAGCCCAAGATGGGCTAAGATATGGACATTTACTTCTCTTGGTTTCAACTGAGAAGCTATCAAAGTATCTAAGAGGAATCCCCTGAGTTGGAGGTCTTAAAATGGTGCCCTATATCTGTCTGCACCATCTATGCCAACTTACTCACCACAGCTGAACAATCAAGCAAGCTGCAAATGGTCTCTGGTATTCAAATCTCAGAAATTACCCAGAATTACCAGCCCTTTTCAAAGAGGAGGTAAGGTGAGCATGAATTTTTATGTTCAACTTCTACCTCAGCCACTTTCTAACTGGGTAATCTTAGACAAATGACTTAAGGTGTCTGTCATCATCTGGAAAATGGAGACAATAACAATTCCTATCTCACAGAATTGCTGTCATAGAGGATTAGTTCAGTTCAGTTCAGTTGCTCAGTCGTGTCCGACTCTTTGCAACCCCATGAACCTCAGCACTCCAGGCCTCCCTGTCCATCACCAACTCCCGGAGTTCACCCAAACCCATGTCCATCGAGTCAGTGATGCCATCTAACCACCTCATCCTCTGTCATCCCCTTCTCCTCCTGCCTTCAATCTTTCCCAGCATCAGGGTCTTTTCAAATGAGTCAGCTCTTTGCATCAGGTGGCCAAAGTATTGGAGTTTCAGCTTCAACATCAGTCCTTCCAATGAACACCCAGGACTGATCTCCTTTAGGATGGACTGGTTGGATCTCCTTGCAGTCCAAGGGACTCAAGAGTCTTCTCCAACACCACAGTTCAAAAGCATCAATTCTTCAGCGCTCAGCTTTCTTTATAGTCCAACTCTCACATCCATACATGACTGCTGGAAAAACCATAGCCTTGACTAGTCTTGACTAGACTTGACCTTTACTGGCTTAATATATGTAAATGCTTAGACTGGTACCTAGGACATAAAACAAGTACTGTATAAATGTTTGTTTTTATTGTTATTGATTCTCTCTCCCACTTAATCTCTTGATACTACCCTGGTTGCTATAACATCCCTAGCTCTGAACCCTAACTTTAAAAATTACATCTGAGCCTTCCCCCTGGGTCTATTTACCTCTAGACAAATAACCCCAGGTCTTTCAAATGTTCCTCATATAATGTGGCTGTTGGTGCACCAGTCTAGTGACTTGCCTTTGGACACTCTGCACTTTGTCATGTATCCTTATTTAAAGGGGATGTCCAGGATGGAGCACAGTGCTCTGGGTGGGATGTGACAAGTGTAGAGAAGGGCAGAACCATCTTTTCTCTTGTTCTGGTTCTACACTTCTATTAATACAGCCTAAAATCTAAGTACCTCTTTTGGCAGCATCATCACTTTGTTGGCTCGCACTGACTTTACAATCAAATCAAGGTCTTTTTCACACGTGCTATGGTTAAACCAGGCAGGTCTCTTCTATCCTATGCTAGAAGAACAAACCAGCTGTAGTTGCTGTGAGGAATTTAAGTCCAACAGTCAAAGCCCAGTATCTGCAGAATTTACTAAAAAAGGAAAGGTGGTCCAGGCAAGCAGTTGGTGGTTGGGGTTCATGACAGATGCTTCCAGTTGCCTACTTAGTATGGATTTCTCTTTCCTGATCATTTACAGTATCCCAACTTTGCTTGGAGCAGCAATGTGCCCAACTAAAAGTATTGGATTTCCCAGCTTCCTCTGTAGCTAGGAGTGTCCATGTGACATAATTCTAGTCAAAGAGATGTAGGTAGAGATCACTGGGTAGAGTGCTCCATTCTGGATTAAAAAAGTAAAGCCTCTCTAGAAGCTCCATTGTCCTTAGCCATCTTGCCCTGTGAATGTTTCCCTTTCTTTCTGTCTATACTATAAACAGGAGGTCCAGAGCGACAGCAGCTGTCTTGTCACTCTGAGACAAAAAGCAAGTAGATGAAAGCTGACCCTAAGGGTGGTGGAGATAATAAGCCAGGGTCTGGATGGCATTTCTGAACTTCCCTTCCATCCCTGGGCCATGTACTCAGGGAAATTTTGTTGCATAAGACAAAGAAACCTATCTATTTAAGCTACTGTTATAGAGTTGTCTATGTCTAGCCTAAAGCACACCTAACTGACTTAGGGTTATAGTATAGGAAAATTGGGGATCCAAATGGAAGGTAAACATGACTAGAGGCATTTAGACATTTATAAATACAAGTGGGCAGCAGGATCAAAGGAATCTATCAGTAAGCCATCAGCCACTGTGTTAGGGCTTGGGGTTAGGACTCTCTCCCTAGATGGTGAACTAAAAGAGCATGACTGGGCCTAGGCCTTAACATGAAACTGGTGATCAGGTTGCAAGACTCAGACATAGAACATGAGACAGAAGGCCAGGGATCAGAACTGAACAATAAGATAACTTCAGTGGAAACTTGAGATCAGACTCAGACCTGTGGCAAAGGGACTACTTGTTCCTGAGTTCCAGTGCACAGAGTGGGGTTAACTTCAACCCTTCCTGTCTTAGGACAGGTATAGCCTGCAGGTGGGAGGGAAATTAGTCCAACTATGGAGGAAGGAAGGGGACAGAAAATGGGATCAGGCAACACCTGACAAGCTTTAGCTCAAGTTGTGCTTTAAGCCATCCTGGCAGTCTTCCTATGCGTTCTTCGATTCACCTTTAATTATGGGCTCTCGTTTTCATCTTTTGCCCATGCCCTTTTAAGATCTGAGCTTAACAAAAATGTCCCTGTGTCACCACATTAGTCTATTTAAATGGATCCCACTTCTATTTCTGCCTAATTGTCAGAATTTCACTATGGGGAAAACCCTTTCCCTCTTCCTTCTACTCCAACTTGTCTTCTCCGCTGTCCAGATCGAAGGCACTCTATCACTCTTCTTGGGCTCCCCTCAGAAGTGATCCACCTTTATCCTCTGGCTTTAGACTCTGCTGACCTGGGAGCGGGTATAGAGAATGGGCTGGAAAGAAGGCTGGCCAGGGCCCACAAGCTCTGGGGAGCAGCAGCCACCCCCCGGCCCCCCACCCCACCCACAAGGCTGTTCTGTTCCAGGGGTCTGATTAGAGGCCAATGCCTTCCCTTCCCTATCCCAATTTCTTGTGTCCTATAGAGCAGGATAATTCCCTCTGACCACAGATGTGCTACCACTTCTTTGTGTGCACTGGGTACTGTGTGGATAAGTTATTGCTACATTGCATTCCTGTGATAAATGGACCTTTGTGAGACACTTTTCATCCTGTCTGTGCTGGACAGAAGGGAGGAAGTCTTGCCTGAGTGATTTCTCACAGAAAGCTCCAGAGGTGCTCAGAGCTGATAGCCTAGGCCTGGCAAGTTGCTCTTTCACTGGCACTCAAGAATGTCAATCATTGTGGTCCTGCCAATCATCTGTGAACTGGGTATCTGTAAGCCATTAGCCTTCTTTTTAAAACAGAACACTGAACCCTCCAAGGACTAAACAAAGAATGGCTCTGGAAAGATAGTTCCTAGGTGGGCAGAGGCAATTGTGCCCATGTCACTAACTCAGACCCTTTAGTTTCATCCTCCTCCTTCAAGCCCTGTCTCTACTTGATTCCTTATATCCAGGCCAGTCCCAGGTTCGTTCAATTCTACGCCTGTCATTTCCCTCCCAGGTGCATTTCTTATCTCTACTCCTGCTGCTGCTGGCCTTGTTCAGCCTCAATACCTCTTACCTGGACTATTAACCAGTCTCATAATTGGTTTCCTTGCCTTGAGTCCTCCTGACCCACCCCCTGCCCCACCCAACCCAGCTCCATCCTACAGCCAAATCAATCTAAAAATGAAAATCTGATTGTGTCACCTCCTGCTGAAAACCTTTCAACCTCTCCCATGGTGCTTAGTACCCTTGGGATAAAGTCCAAACTACTTAGCATGGCACCCAGGGCCCTTCATGATTTGGTTCCTGCCAAACCTTCAGCCTCATTTTTGGCATTGCTCCCATTTCACACCTAGTCACAATGAACTACTTTGCAGGTTTCTGAGCACGCCATTCTTGGCTTTGCTCCTAGGCCTTTACACATGACATTCCCTCTGCCTGGGACATCCTTCACATCCTTCTCTCCTATCTGTCTAGCCAACTCTTACTCATTTCTTAAGACTTGGATTAAACTCTCTCAGCCCAAGACACGTATTTTAGTGCTGTCTGTGTCTCTGATGCCTAGTACAGTGTCTGGAATATAACAGATCCTCAGTAGATGTTTGCTGAGTAAATAAATTCATTTACTCAGCGACCCCATGGACTGTAGCCCACCAGGCTCCTCTGTCCATGGGGATTCTCTAGGCAAGAATACTAGAGTGGATTGCCATGCCCTCCTCCAGGGGATCTTCCCAACCTAGGGATCAAACCCAGGTCTCCTACATTGCAAGTGGATTCTTTACCATCTGAGCCACCAGGGAAGCCCAATAAATGAATGAATGCTCCCCAACTCAGTTGGCTGTGTGCAAAATCATCTCTGACAGATGCTGGCAGAGTTGATCAGTCCCTCCCTCTAAGGAGGGAGCCCTCTCTCTGTCTCTTGCATATTATCCTTATTATACTGGGTTGCAATTCTTTCTCTAAAATTCTGCCTCCCTAATTCAACTGTGAGCATCTCAAGGGCAGAGCCATGTTTGATCCACCTCAGGCTTCTACCTAGTCTGCAGCATAATGCTTGAAGTATAATGAATAAGCCTCCCAAACACCTGACAGTTTTGTCCCTTGTCTCATATTCCTTTACTCTCTTCCCCACAAATTCTCACCACTAATACAGCCAAATTGTCACACTTGTAGCTTCACAACCATACAAAACTCCTCCTCATCCCTGAGACTTTTCACCTGCATTCTCTTATTTAATATGCCCTTCCCTTCCACCCACTCAAATTCTGCTACTTCTTTAAGAACCGGCTCAAATTTTCCCTCCTCCAGAAATCTTTCATGCATCTGTCCCAGCCCACCTCTGAGTAACGCTAATGATGCCCACCCATCTCATTCAGCCCTGGGCATCCCCTCATGTTACTCACGGGAAAACCAAAACTCAGAGAGAGAAAGAGGACTCTCTCAAGGGCACAATGCATGTGCAGTGGTAGAACTATTACCTGAACCCAAGTCTCCAGTCCACGAGTCCTCCCAATAACCAAAATATATGTCTTATCTATACTTTCCTCATGAAGACTACAATTTCCTTGAATGTAAGACTATCTTCCACCCATTTATCTTTCCAGGACTTAACTGGAGTCTTGAAGGCTCTAGAGCCAGACTGCCTGGGTTTCTCTCTTGGTTTCATTGGTTACTAGCCGTGTGACTTTAGACAATCTAACCACTCTAAATCTCAGCTTCCTCATATATAAACGAAGATAAGACCAATGCCTATGTAATCAGACTGTTGTGAATATTAAATGAAATAATGAATATAAAGTGCCTAGCACTCAATGCCTATACACTCAATGAAGGCTATACACATTGAGTGCCTATACACTCAATGAAGGCTACTACTTTCTTAATTGTTGGTATTCTTAATACTAACAAATCCTTACTGGCAGTGGTTGATCAAAAATTGCAGGTGGGAGTTACTGGGGTAGGAGGCAATGAGAAAAGGAAGCAAACAACCAGCTCAGTCTGAGATTTGGTGGAATCCAAACAAGGTTAGTGGCGCGGCAGGACGTTTGTACGTCTGAGTTCCTAGTGCCATGTGACTGTGAGGGCCCCAAGCACATGGTTCCATCCTGGCGGCGTAGCTTCCCTAACTCTCGCTCAGCTATTCTCAGCAGTCTGTAGGGGGAGCCAGGAAGCTAGGACAGGGAGAGGTTGCTGGAAATCTTACTAAGGGCAGACACCCCATCGCTACTACCCACTGTCTTGCCCCTCCAGGACGCTCTCCAAGCTCTGTCCTCTGCGGTAGCTTAGCCGGGAGCTGTCCTTCAGCACCAGAGGCCGCGTTGGCCTCAGGCAGGACAGTAAGGGCGACAGCGGAGTTAGGGACAAGGGACTGGTCCGATCCGCAGCCGGCTCCAGCGTCTCCTAGTCACGGGAACGGGGGCGGCGACCCAGGGTGGCAAAGAGACGCTACGGAGGTGCCTCCTGCTTTCTGCCTCTAACAATCACCCTCAGAAGTCCCCTAGCCCTCGGGGGGTAGTGAGCGGCCGCTACGGGGACGAAGGCGGGCGCCCAGGTCTGCGGGGGAGGGGGAGCGCCGGGGCCTGGGACTCAGCGTGCGGCGTGTGCACGCGGAGAGCGGGCGGATGAACGGAGGCGCTGAAGTGAATGGAGTTGGGGGTGGACTGGAAACATCCCCAAACAGCACAGGCTGCGGCCGGCTGGGGGGTGGCGGGCGGGGCGGGGGGGGGGCGTAAGTCCTGAGGCGCAGGCGCAGTCGGGGCCCCAGTCCCGCTCCCTCCTCCTCTTCGTGGCTCTTTCTCCGCCCCACTCCCCCCCAAACACACTCGCACACGGGCTCTCAAGGTGTTCTCCGCACAGCGGAAGATGGCGACAGACTGAGGGGGCATGGCTAGCGGGAGCCACGGGGCCGTGCCGCTCGGCGGCCGCCACAGCGGTCCGAACGCGAGGCGGAAGCTAGAGGCGCACTAAGTAAAGCCCCGCGTCGGCGTCCGGCGCCTGTGGCGCCGCGGAGAGCTAGGTGGCCCGCCCGAGCCGGAACTCCGGAAACGACGGGCGCTGAGCCGGAGCGGAGCTGGCCCGGGAACGGCCCCGGCGAACAGCCAGAGCGCGAGCGAAGCCCGAAGGGCTGGGCAGCGGGCCGGCCGGCGGGCCCAGGAGGGCGCAAGCGAGGCAGGGAGCGGTGCGGAGCGGGCAGCCGGCCGGCGGGCGGGCGGGTGGACGGGCGGGCGGGAGCGGAGCGGCGCGGGGCGAGCAAGCTGAGCGGAGCGCGGCGACCGGGCCCGCACGGCGGCGCTGAGGGGCGCAGAGCTGCGCCGAGCCGAGACGGCCGGAGCGGAGTGCTAGCCGGGCGGCCGCCGGCGCGGAGTGGAGTGGCGCTGAGCTCGGGGCAGCTGAGGGGCCCGACACTATGAGGAGTGCGGCGCTGCCGCCTCAGCCGCCACCGCCCCAGTGCCCCGCACCGCCCCGCGCCGGGACGCTGGGCAGTGCCTAGCGGGCCGGGCGGCCGCGCCCGGGCGGCGAGCGAGGGAGCGCGGGACGGGCGCGAGGACGGCGCGAGAGCGCCCCGCCACTCCGGCCTGAGCGGGGCCCCGGGCCGGCCTGCCTCGCCATGCAGCCCCCGAGGTAGAGCCTGGACGGCGCCGGGGAGCGCGGAGCGGCGCGCAGCCGCCCGCCCGAGACGGCCGTCCGGCCTCGCGCCCGCCTGCTCCCTCCAGCCCGGACCCCCCTGAAATATGTTCAGGGGCGCTTGGATGTGGCCCGGAAAAGACGCCGCCGCGCTGACTATCTGCTGCTGCTGCTGCTGCTGGGCTCCCAGGCCGAGCGACAAACCTTGCGCCGACTCCGAGCGGGCGCAGCGATGGCGACTGTCCCTGGCGTCCCTGCTCTTCTTCACCGTGCTGCTCGCTGACCATCTGTGGCTGTGCGCGGGGGCCCGGCCCCGAGCCAGGGAGCTGAGCAGCGCCATGCGGCCGCCCTGGGGGGCCGGCCGGGAGCGGCAGCCGGTACCTCCTCGCGCGGTGCTGCCCCTGCCGCCGCCGCCGCCGCCTCCCGGCCAGCCCAGCGCGCCCCCGGGCACCTGCGGCCCGGGATACAGCAACCTGACCAAAGCCGCCGCCGCCGCCGCCGCCGGTCCCGGGCCGGACTGCGGCGGCGTCCCAGAACCCACGGGGCTGGACGCAGCTTGCACCAAATTGCAATCTTTGCAGAGACTTTTCGAACCGACTACCCCAGCGCCCCCTCTGCGGCCCCCCGACTCCCCTTCCCGTGCCCCGGCCGAGTTCCCCACCGCCAAAAAAAACTTGCTCAAAGGCCACTTTCGGAACTTCACTCTTTCCTTTTGCGACACCTACACGGTCTGGGACTTGCTGCTGGGCATGGACCGCCCCGACAGCCTGGACTGCAGCCTGGACAACCTGCTGGGGGACCTGCTGGCCGTGGTGGCTAGCCCGGGCTCCGGGGCCTGGGAGGTGTGTAGCAACTGTATCGAGGCGTACCAGCGGCTCGACCGACATGCTCAGGAAAAATATGACGAGTTCGACCTCGTGCTGCATAAATACTTACAGGCAGAAGAGTATTCAATCCGGTCCTGCACGAAAGGCTGTAAGGTAGGGACTGGCGTCCGCGGCCACAACGGCTACCGCTTTGGCGGCGGGAACGGTGGCGGTGGAACCGGGAGAAAAAAGGTTTCCCCCTGTACCCACCCGACCGCCTCCCATCACCCCCACCGTTGTCAGTGGGCCACGGGTAGTGCTGCTGTGGGACCCTCCGCGGAGAAGGGGCCTCAGGGATTTAGGTCAGGTAACCACCTGGCCAACTTCAATTGATTCTGGGTTTGGGCACCATCGGACAAGGGCTTTCTTGCATCCCGCCCCCTGCATGAGGCGGGAAGGGTTGTGGGGGGGGGGCAAGTCAGCAAAGGGGTGGAAAGAGGGCTCTGGTTCCCCCAGCCCCCATCCTTAGCCAGCGGTGCCCCTTTCCTTTCCTGGACTGGAATGGAAAGTCCTGGGACTGGCTGCTACAAGGGGAAGGCCAAAGGTGAGGGGAAGAATATTTGCCATCTAACCCTCACTCTTCAGCCCCTGCCAGTGGGTGAGGGGAGGGGCGCTTGGTAGTGGGACACAGCACACTGCTGACCTTATATGACCTGAGGTGGCTGGTCAGAGCCTAGGCAAGTGGAGCCCCGGGGTGCCTGTTTTCTCCCAAGAAAGGAAGCTGCTAGCTCCTCTCCCCCGACAAGAGAAGGAGCTGGGAACGGAGCACAACAGCTTGTGAGAGGATCACTGGAGGCTGGTGCATTACAAGTCTCAGGTGTCTTCCCAGCACACTGGGGTGGCAGTGGAAGAAAAGCCGGCTTTCTAGCTGTTGGGGACAGGCATCCAGAGGAGAGGTGAGGCTGCTGCAGAATGCACCCGCCTGGGGCAGAGCTGAGTGTTGAGAAACTTCTTGACCCTGAGCAGGGTCGTTCTGGACAGTCAGTGTGTGAGGGCTGTAAACATTTGGGACATGGTGCTACTCCTTTGTTTGTGCAGCCTGCCAGGTGGCCTGCCTTTGAAAGGAAAAGGAACAGCAAGGTCAAAGGGTCAAGTGAAGAAGAGGCCAGGTGGGGTGCTGGCCTCACCCATCCTAGAACTGGGGGCTGAGAGGGAGACTGTTACCTCCCAGCCTAGCTTGTCTCCCTCTGAGGCTTTGGGGAGGGGCGGAAAGTGCGCCTTTCCATGCAGTGTGACACCGTGGCTTTCTGCAGGGTTCCAAGTTCTCGGTGAGCTCCTTAGGGATTTGAGCAGGGGGTTGGGGAGGAAAGGGGTAGCTCCTTGCTCCTGACTTCACTTTCTTGTTCTCCTTTTTCCTGTTCTCGTAACCTAGCTGTCTCCCTCCCGCCTCCCTCAGCCTCAGCTGACTCACTGCCTCACTCACACTACCAAATGAGATATTCCACTTCTTAAAGGTGTACAGACAGACATGCACACACTGCCAAACAGCACCACCACCACCCCAGGCAAAGTCACACAGAGATGGAGAGAGGTCGGCACACCCACAAACAGTGCCACTGAATCAGACATGGTGTCATACACTTGCGCATCTCCCCAGCATTTCAGGACACACAGGCAGAAAAACCGTCACATGAAAAAAGGACACATTTTGTCACATAGGGATAGGCATACACCCTTGATGTCAGCCACAGATACACACACTCAGCACAAACAGAAGGATGCAGCCCACTAGCAAGTAGAATAAAGGATGTCTGTCTTTTTGTGGTCTTCACTCTGACCCCATGGCCCTGACATTTTCTTTCCCACAATCTGCAGGATAAAAGAGAGACCATGCCACAACTTTCCCATGGGGTTTTCTTTTTCTCCAGGTCACAGTTGGCTTCAAACTCTGTCTGATGTGGCACTAAATAATAACCCCTCCCATTGATTATTTTTATCAGGCAGTTTGATGGAGAAAGGCAACTGGTCTCTTGGATTCAGAAGGCCTGATTATCTCTACCACTTGTTTGTAGTGTGACCTTGGGCACGTCACTTCACTTCTCTAAGCTTTTGTTTCCTCATTCATAAAACAAGGATAATAACCCTGGCTCTGCCCACATCCTGAGACTTTTGTGAAATTGAAGTGGGAAGAGGTAGCTGATAATATTTTGTAAGAATAATAGAACATCTGATGGTGATGTCCTGCTTAGGGTTTTTATCCTCTCTCACATATATTATGAGATCACAACTGCCTGGGGAGGCTGGTAATACCAGCATCATTAGCTCCATTTTACAGATGGGGAAACTGAGGTGCAGGCTCAAGCAGTTTACCCCAACGCCACTCAGCTAACGAGCAGGAGTACCAGGCCTCTAACCCTCATGGTGTTGGTGCTAAGCCCATGCTTTGGCCATGGTGTCTTATGTAGTCCACAGTGGCCTGGGTCCTCCCTGCTCTCCTTTGTCTCCTTGTCGTTTTCGCTCTCTCACTGTCTCTCTCTCTCCCTCTCAAGTGAACTCCGCCTGCTCTCTTGCTGCCTGCTGTGCCGGGAGAAGGGCAGTGCAAGCTCCACGGCTTTCTTCCTGTCTTTCCCACCCTCTCAGAGAATGTGCTCTCCCTCCGCTGAGGCCTACACCCACAGGCCTCTCAATCCAGCTGTATTACAGGCCCTACAGGAAAAGACAGCCCTGTTCCCCTCCTTCCTGCAGCCTCTCTCACTTCACCCCAGTGCCCCATCTCTATCCCAGACCTTTTTTGCAGATCCCTAGTCTGACCTGCAGCTTCAAGCCCTCCTGCCCAGCCCCTCCCCCAAATGGGACCCCTTGGAGATAATGCCCTGTCCTCCAAGCTTCTCCAGGGTGGAAAGCCCACAGCCCCAGGCCAGGGTGAGGAGGCCTCTTCTGCTGCTGGAAAACAAACCTAGAGACTTTGCTCCAGGGCCAGGTGACACCCCCCCCCCATCCCCAGGGGCCTGTCCCGAGTATCTCAGATCTTTCCGGGGCAGCCCCAGAAACCCTGTTCTCTCCCTTTGCAATATCTGCCCCTGTTTTGGGCCACACAGGGCCCCACGCATCATACCTGTCCTCACTGCTGCCTGTGACACCTCCCAATTTAGTACCAGCTGCGACATTTCCTTAATGTGCGACTGACTTCCTCTCTTACAGCCTGGTGATGATAACTTAGACTGATGCCCATCCCCACCCTGGCCTCTCCCAACCCCCAGGGCCACTCTCCACCCCTCCCTTAAGTCCCTGTGCAGGTACCCCCTCAGGCTTTGCCTTCCCGCTCTGCTTGGCCCTCCTGGCCCTGCCTACAGTTACTGGACCACCCCCTCACTCCCCCAGCCCTCTCCATCTCCCAACCCTGCCAGGCCCTGCCTGGTTCTGATTGCATCTTCCTTCACCCCTGCCCCTTCCCTATTCTAAATTCAGTATAGTCTGATGGGGACAGTGGTGAAGATGAGAACAAAACCCTGACCTCTTCTCTCATAACTCTGATCCAGGAGGAGATAGAAGCCCAAGAGAAGGCCAGTTCTCAGCTCTCTCACTAGCCATAGGGCCAGGGAAGGATGCAGTAGTTCTCTTCTCCTCTAGACTGACCTGCACCCACCTGGCAGATTGTATATTTGGTTCCGGGTCTCACACTGAGCAGGTAGGAGGAGGCTGAAACCCAAGTTCTCCTGGATATAGTTGAAGGAGCTATTTCACCAGAAGAGGAGACTCAGGAGGGTATGGTCTCTGACTTCAGACCTCAGAAGAGTTGTCGGGGTGCCAAAGAAGAGGCATGTCCTGCTTAACCCCAGGGGGACTTCATGGTTAGAAAGTCCTAGGCTCAAACCCAGCTCTTTTATGTATTACCCATGTGACCTTGAGCTAGGGACTTCAGTTCTCTCATCCTCAATTTTCTCATCTGTAAAATGGAGCTAATTCATTAGAATGGCCCTGTGAGCTCATTATTAATGAGAAATCTGCACAGTACTTAGACCTGGAATATCAGAGTTGTTCAGTTAACAGTTTTTTTTCCTTCCAGAGAAGAAACAGAGTACCTTGAGAGGTGAGTTCCTGCTCCCAGGGGAAAGGTCTAGGCTGATTCAGGCAGACCCCTGGAGGACTTGCTGTGGAGATGACTGACTCCAGTTTATAGGGCAGGTTGGACCAGCCACCTCTGAGGTCTGTGTCAGCTCAGAGCTCAGGCTCATGAGCAGAGGCTGCTCCCTCAGCAGCAGTATTGAATAGAGAGGGCCAGGAAGGAGGCCTAACACCCACAAGCAGGGGAAGGGGCTGCCGGAGCCAGCACCTTGCCTTCTGCCCTTACTCTAGGGGCCCTGCTCTTCCTCCACTCCGGCTGGCAGCTGTTTCTGCCTCGCTGCCTTCCTCTCTCCTCCCACCTGCCACAGCTTTCCTGCCAATCAGGACTCCCAGGCTAACACTGGTGCTGTGAGCAGGAAGCTCAGGGCACTGGGCTAAGGGCAGGAGCCCCAAGTTGGCAAGTGGTCCCTGTTGTCACCCAAGCTTGGAGGCAGGAAACAGTGCCCCACAGTCAGCTTCCCTGACCCAGGGTTCTTACAGGCAGAGAACCTGTTCACATGTGGGGGGTGGAGGAAGGAAGGGGGGGGTCAGTCAAGAAGCAGGCTCCTAGGAACCATGTCAAAGCTTCGAGGAGGGGCATCCAGATCTGTGGAAGTTCGTTGGCCACAGACTTGAGCACTGGGCTTCTGGGAAGGGCCAGAGATAGGGAAAAGGCAGTGTTTGTAGCTCAGACAGGATGTAGGAGTGTAAATGTGGGAGTGGGAAAGTGTCCTCATGCTGCCCACACCACTCTGAACCCCTTCACCCCATCCTGACCCACCCCACTCCCAATCCCCACATTCGCCCCAATTCTGACCCACCACCAACATCCCCTATCATTACACCAAGGACCACACAAATTTCCCAACCTCCTGCTAGAAGGTCTCCCTATGTTAGTCACTCAGTCGTGTCCAACTCTGTGACCCCATGGACTGTATCCCCCAGGCTCCTCTGTCCACGGAATTCTCCAGGCAAGAATACTGGAGTGGGTAGCCATTCCCTTCTCCAGGGGATGTTTCTGACCCCAGAGATCAAACCCCAGTCTCCTCCATTGCAGGCGGATTCTTTACCGTCTGAGCCACCAGGTAAGCAGAAGGTCACCCTAGACCCTTCCCAAACCACACCTGCACCTCACTCTCTATTTCTTATCCCCACACCTACACTACTCTAGTCCCCACTTCTCCCCACAGTTACCCCCACCTGCTCCCACCCCTTCCTTTCCCCCTCGCCCTTCACTGCTCCCTTCTAACAGCCAGCCCTCTCCCCTCTCCCATCCTGCTCCATTCCCCTTGTCTCTCACACTCCCCAAACCTTTACCCTGCCCCACTGTGATCCTCTTCTGGCCTCATCCCCTAAACACTATACCTCTTGCCCTTGTCACCTCCATGCCCCCTCACCCCTCGCATCCCTCACAGCCCACTCACTGTTTGCCTCTCTGATCCCCATCCATCTTCCTGCCCCCTTTGATCTTCTGGTCCCCTCTTCTCCTGTCCTCTCTCTGCCTTGCTGCTCTTTTTCTCCTTCCTGCCTTCTCTCCTCCCCACTCAGGGTGGACATGTGCACACATGCTTAGACACATAGATACACAGACACACAGTCTTCATGGCAACTTCCCATCCTTCCCACAGGCTGGTGCCTGACTACTATAGTCACCATAGCAACGGGAACCTCCAGGAAGGATACACTGGTATCTCCTGAAGGTGGGGGCGGGGGGAATTAGGTGGAGGAAGGGAGCCCAGCAGCCTCCCACCCATCTCTTGGTCTGGCTGGAAGAGTCTGCTGAACACAGTGGAGGGAAGGGTGAGGAAAGGGGAGACAGTGGGTGCCGGTGGGGCTTGGACTAAAGGAAGGCCAAGGATCTCCAAACACATCACAAGCACGGGAGGGTGCTCCTAAGCCACGTGGCTGTGTGTTGGTCTCCTCCTGCAGCATCAGTATCTCAGGGAAAGGGCACACCCACCCTTCAGTATGTGGGTACATCTATAGGACACCTTAGACTCGAGGGTGGGAGTTTGCCCTAGAAAAACTTCTCCCTCAGGGCAGTCCCACCCTGTGAGGCTGTTTACCTGTTGTGTGCCCTTGCACTGGGGAATCAGACCTGCCCCTCCCTGCCCCCAGCTCACATCTCAGCTGCATGTGGATTCCAGCTGCAGGTGTTTGTTGGAAAGCCAGAGGCAGCTTCTGAGGCTGGGGTAGACAAATGTGGGCCTCCAGGAGCACCATTCTCTGATGCTGACCCAGGAGGCCTCTTGGGAACAGATATGTTATTCCTATGGTTACAGGGGTGCAAACCAGGGTGTGTGCAGTGATGCTGGACCAGACTTTTCTTCCTGGGCATGTAAGGGGGTTCAGAAAAGCCTGAATTTTTTAGCCAGATAGGTGCTTAGAGGGGAGAGCAAGGGTACCAGGTGAGTTGAAGCTGGCCCTGGGGAAGGGAGAAGTTACTGTGGAGTAACAGGAGCTGCCAGGGCCAAAGCTCCTGTTCGAATGGATTCTTGAAAAAGGAGCTGGAACCTGGACTACAAGTCTCTGGGCCAGAAGGCAAAAGGCAGGCTGGCACCAAAGAAGAAAGAGAAAGGGGAAAAGAAAACTGCCAGCTTTCAAGTGCCTAGGAGATGCCAGGGGCTTTATGTGTGTCCATGAACTCAGTTAGTTCTGACAGTCATCCTAGCTGGCAGGTACTCTTATAATCCTTTTTTCACAAATGGGACAACTGAGGTTCATCAACAGAAAGGGACCCATCCCGGCCACATAGCTGAAAGGTGGGAGGATGCCACAGGTCTGTCCGTTGTCTCCCCAGTCACACATGGATAAAGACGTTCTTAATAAACTCCCTCCAGCTGTCAGAGGCAGTGCCCAGCTGACTACTGAGAGACTGGAGCGAGAAGCTGACCAAGTGCCAGGGGATCCAGCAACACCTACTGCCAACTTGTAGGGAGCCCCTGGAGCGGCTCAGATCCAAAGTGGGGACCTACCAGCACCGTCTTTGTTCAGTACCCCAGTCTTTCACCCTTGAGCCCCAGTGATAATCACTGGTATCCTCTTGGGATGGTGACAGAAGATGAGGAAGAGAGGTGTTTACTCCCTTCTATTTCTAAAGGCTCTTCCAAGGAGATGGGAGGAGCTGGATTCCTCTTGCCTGGAGGGAAGGTATCTATTATATTCTCAACCCAAATCTGCTAGAAGGATCAACCAGGATAGGAGAGGAGTACGTCCCCCTAAACAGGCCTGAGCCCTGCCCAGCCTTTGCTGGGAGAGAAAACTATAAGACCTTGTTACCCCAGGGCCTCTGGGCTTTGGACACACAGTTCCCATGCCAGGGTTTTGGTGAGCCCTGGCCTAGGATGGCTAGTTTCTCTTAGAGGTAGAAGGAAGTACAAACTCACCAAGCTCTGCCTGGAGAAAGACATGTGGCAGTGGTGGGTGTTACTATTGTTCCCTGTTTCTGTATTTGGTTTCCAGCAGATACCGTGGCTACCTGGCTGATCTGTGGAAGGTGAGCATATCTGCTTAGTGCTGAACTCAACTAAAACTTCCAACCAGGTTAATCCTTCAGAACTATTATAGCCTCAGAATCTTAAAAGAAAAAAAAAACTTTTTTCTCAATTACCAAAAAAATGATCTTTGAAATGTTTTGAAAAATAGAAATATAACAGTTTGAAAGGGTCCTTGAGATGTTCTTAATGTTAGTGTATTTCCTCCCAATATGTCTTTTTGTGGCATAGTTTTTTACTGTAGTAAAATATACATACATCAAATTTACCATTCTAACCATTTTTAGGTGTACAGTTCAGTGGCATTAAAGTATATTTGCAATGTTGTACAACCACCTCCACTATACATTTCTAAAATGTCTTTATTCTCCTAAATAGAAAGTCTTTACCCATTAAACAATAACTCTCCATTCCTCCTCCCCCAGCCCCTGGTAACTTCTATTCTTCTTCACATCTCTATAAATTTGACTATTCTAGATAATTCATTTAAGTGGAATCATATATACTTTTTGTCCTTTGTGTCTGGCTTATTTCATTTAACATAACATTTTCAAGGTTCATCCACATGGTAGTATGTATCAGTACTTCATTATTTTTTATGGTTGAATAATATTCCATTATCTGGATATACCACATTTTTAAAATTCATTCATCTCTATGGACACTTGGGTTGTTTCCACTTTGGGACAATTATGAATAAAACTGCTATGAATGTTCATGGACAGGTTCTTGTGTGGACCTATATTTTCATTTCCTTCCATCTTTTGGCTACTGTGAGTAATGCTGTTATGAACATTGGTATACAAATATCTATTTGAATCCATGCTTTCAGTTCTTTTGGTTGTATACCTAGACTTGCTGGATTACATGGTAATTCTATATGTAACTTTTTGAGGAGCCTCCTATTGTTTTCTACAGTGCTGCGCCATTTTACATTCTTACGAGCAATGCACAGGGTTCCAATTTCTCTACATCCTCATCAACGCTTACTCTTTTCCTTATTTTTTTTTTGATAGTAGCCATCCTAATGGATGTGACTATATATTTTTTACATAGTTGAAATCATCTAGGTTTTTTACTCTTCTCTTTCTAACTTATTGCTAAAGTTATACTGAGTATCTTTCCATGCAATTAAATATTCACAAACCATATTCTTTTCATTTTTTGGCTGCACCACGTGGCCTGTGGGATTAGTTCCCTTATCAGGGATTGAACCCAGGCCCTTGGCAGTGAAAGCACAGAGTCCTAACCACTGGACGACCAGGAAATTCCCACAAACATCATTCTTGATGAGCATATAATATTCCATCCCATGAATTTAGTGCAGTTTATTTACCTAGTCCCCTATTATTAGATACTTACTTTCAACTTTTATAAATAATGCTGTGATGGATAACTTTGTCCATAAATCTTTGTCACATCTACAATTTTCTTTTTCTAATAAATTTTCTACCTCAGTCATTTTTTCTTATTTCTGTACTTTGCTAAGTTTCTTAAATCACAAAATAATGCACCTTCATTGTACCAAATCTAACAATACAGAGGTTTATAAAAAAATATTTAATAATCTTCCTGTTCCCTCCTCTCCCAGTCCTACTGCCCTGAGGCCACTGATGTTAACAATTTGGTGTGTATCCTTCCATCCCTCTTTCTGAGCTTACATCAGCATTTGTACACAAAATGATTCTTTCCCTTGTTTTGCATACATGTGAAAGCATATACATTAATTCTGCAGAATGAGCTTTTGGGATGAGTCTTATGGAATCAAAGAGTATTAACCTTTTTAAAGCCTGTGGCATACAAATTTCTTTCTTACCAAATTTCTTTCCAGAAGGGTGATTCTAATTTAAACCCTCACCACAAATGTGAGACTAATTTACCACTCTTGTCCAGTATTGAGTATCATATTTTTAAAAACTTTATTAATTTGGAGCTAAAAATGGTATATCATTGGTTATAATTTGCATTCCTTAGGTCAAACATTTGTTTTTCTTATTTATGGGCCATTTGTATTGCTTGCTTTGTGAATTGTCTGTTTATGTCTTATGTCTTTATTATTGATTTGTATGTACTCTTTTATGTGTATTAATGAGTATTAATGAGTTTTTTCTGATTACATTTATGGCATTTTTTTCCATTTATTATTTGACTCTTGGAGCTGAAAGGGGTGCATTGGAAGGAAAGGAACTATCCCAGGCACTTTTATATACTTTATCTCACTTAATTCTTATATCTGTCTTGTGCCTATGTATTTATCCCCGTTTTACTTAGAAGACTGGCTCAGAGAGGTTAGGTAACTAGCTCAAGGTCATCCAGCTAGTAAGAGTTGGAGCTGGAATTTGAATCCAGGTCAAATCCAGGGATTTAGTTACCAGAAGGCAATGATACTACCCAATGTGTACCAGTGTAATTTTACTATAGGTAAAGCTTTGTGCTACTTGATTTACAGACATCATTTACAGAAAGTTTAAGGATATATGCTCATACTATCTCCATATTGTAGATGAGGAAAGTATAGATCAGGGAATTTAAGTAACTTGTGTGAGGTCTCATAACTAGTGACAGCAGACCTGACCTTTGACCACAGGACTGTATGAAGTTAGAGATGTTTGACCCTGTCTTCTCCCTATACATGCTGCCTCCCTAGGGACCATCTTCTTGGATACAAATTGAGGCTCAGGGAGAGAGTACTTTGCTTACAGTCACATAGCAAATTAGTGACTGAGTCTCGCCCTCCTTACAGATGACTTGTCTAAGTTTATACAGCCAGTTCATGGCAGAACCCAGCTCTGGCTAACTACCTGACTGGAGCAAAGGCTTTTCGATGAAGAACATTTACAGAGCAAACTGGGGAGAAAGAACAATTAGGTAGAGTGTGTCGCTGCCCTGAAACCTTTCTAAAGGAATGAACTCTGGTATTGGAGCCTTCTAGAGCAAGGCAGTTCCAGGAGCCCCTACATGATAAGACCTAGGACAGGAAACCTCATGTCCAAAGACAAGAAGACCTTTTTACAAGGAGACAGCTGCCTTCCCATCACCAGTTGCTAAAGCAGGAACAGTTGCCTCTTTTCAACACTCCCAGGGTGTGTGTGTGTGTTTGTGCTTGCACACATGCATACATTTAGAGAAAAGAGGAAAGGGAGTGCTTTGATGGAGGAGTGGAAATGGTCTTTTGTAGCCCCTCATACTTGAATGTTCTTCACCCCACACCCCCTTACAAAGAAAACTTATATCAGGAATGAGCTGCATACACAGATTTTAGAAAATCACTCTCCCATCCAGTCCTGGAAATCTCTCCCCCAACTTGACCTGAAATTCCATCAAAAAGATTTGAGTAACAAGCTAATTACTTCAATGGTCATAGTGAAATGGAGGGACCATCCAAGAGGCAATATCATATATAAGAGCTTGGGCACTGAAGTCCAGGTAAACCTGACTTCAAATTCTGGCTCAAAACCTGCCTACTACATAAAAATCAGTTATTGAGACCTTTCATCTCTCTTGGAACCTCACTTTCTTTGAATTCAAAACTAAGAAATTGGGTCATTGTGAGGTTTCAATAACATATAACACGCTAATCTCTCAAGAACACAGTGCCTATGAAATGGAAAGTGCTCAAGAAATGGTAGCCACCATTATTGTTATTGTCTGTGTGGCCTTGGATGAGCTATTTAAATTCTGATCCTTCCTGTTCTTACCTGTAAATATGTCTCCATCTCAGGAGGTGGTTGTGAGGATTCAATGAGTTAATAAATGTCAGTTGCTTAGAACAGAGCCTGGCATATAGTAAGCACTTAATAAATGGTAGCTATTATTATTCTCACCTTAATTAGATGTGTTTAATCTAAACGACTGCTTAATACTCAATTGAGATCAACAACACTTTCCCTTAGGAGGAGGAAAAGGTAATTTGGGAGCAGGAGGTGATGTGTTCAGCGTGGAGGTGGAAAGTTAGGAGCCAGAAGGCAACTGGAGAGGGTCTAGTGAGTGAGAACACAGAGACGTGTTCAGGTAGGAGAGTGTAGAGCCAGAGATGGAAAGACTCCAAAGCCTTTGTTTACCTCACCCTCAGAGACCAAGCACAACTGACAGGTCCTTTTAGTAGGTCTCTGTTCTCCCCATCCTGTCATCTGTTGAGCAAGGTTCTGTGTCTGAGGATGGAGTAAGGTAAGGGCAAGGAGCTGGTTTCAGAATGATCCCCGCAGGAAGCTGGAGATGCCTGCCTGAGCCTGAGCCCGAGCCCAGGATTAGCAGCATGTGGCAGACAGGCATGCCTATGAGCGGGCAGTGGGATTTCATGCCCAGCATGTTTGTGTGCAGCTCAAATGAAGCTATGGTTGTCAGTGTCACAGTGGCACCATTTCTGTGGTGGGTAGCCTGCACTGCTTGGGTGCAGAGGCCACCAAAGTTCCCCTCCTCTCACACTAGTTCTTCTCTTTGGCTATGGGACCACTCATTAATTTCACTGGCCTGTTAACCTGGCCCAAGCCCATGGCCCAGACAGTGGTGATGGAATAGACGATCCACGACTGGACACTAGGACCTGGGGTTTTGGGGCTGATTCTGGTAAGGTTGATCAGGTCAAGTTTTGGGGACTTTGTTTTGTTGTTTTTGAAGTTCATGGCTGCATATTAGTTTATATTCTTATTTTATTTTCATTTTATCAAAGTAATATTTGTTCATAGTTTTAAAAGACATATAAGCTATACATATATTACTGAATACTAAGTTAAACACTTAGCTTTTTCTTTTGATATTTATTGTCACATTTTTCATGATGTGCCAATACTGCTGTTATTTTTTTACTTTTCTGTTTGAAATATCTTTGTGCATACGAAGATACACACATATACATATATATGTATACCTATCACATATATACATATATATCCTTGTAGCATCTATCTCTTTTAAATTATATATAATATAATATCTTTTAAATAATAAATAGCAATCTCAATGCTTATAATTAAAGCAGAAGCCCTCTGTTCCAACCCTAAGCCTCATTCTTCAGAGTCAAATACTTCTAAACTTCTTAGCTGTTTCTTCTGATATTTACCTCCACATCTCTAAATAATATGCCAATATTATTATTTCTTGTTTTTTTTCTGATTTAAATATGTACTGACTTTTTATAGAGGGGGATTTAGCTGTCTTACTACCAGTAGCACCGTATGCACATTCCTCTCATATATCCAATATTGTCATATCATAATTTCTGGTTTTAACAGTATCCCATATTTATATTATTAGGATTATAAATATTGTTCATAGCTGAGTCATATAGAATACTGTGATTATATTTTCTTCCTTGGCCAACTTGTTTTCCTGGAGTTAATAATTGCCTCTTTTTTCCCCCTATTTGCTTAGTTTTCTATGATTTTTTTTTTTTTTTTTTTGCTAATGCATTCCCAATTTCTCCATCATAGCTGTAAAATTCATGTAGCACATTACATAACCCATTACTTCCATCCTTTTCTTGGAGATCTCCACCTTCCTCCAGTCTGGGCTAGTTGCTGGAGGCTTGGCTTTTAAGTGCTTGGATTTCAAGTACTTAGCAGGCATGTCTTCTATACACCTAGTTCCTTGTGAAGTCCTGAGGGAAATACACAGATATGTAAGATACAACCCCTGTCCTCAGGGAGCCTACAGTCCCAAGAATGTTAATAATTCATTCAGATATCTCACCAGAAGGCTTGAGCGCCTTCCAGGGACTTTGATCTAAGCTATGTCTTTGATCCCACACTCTAGGCAGAACTTCCTCCCTCCATTTCCACTAAATTATCAGAAGAATACATATAGTCTCCCAGAGAGCAAATGTGTTCTTAGACTGTATTAACAGAAACAGAGCTTCCAGGATTGGAGGACTGATACTTCTACTTGACTCTGTTGATAAACTCTGTCTAGGGATTGCGTTTAGTTGCAAGGAACATGGAAAAATAGGAACTTGTCAGAAGATGATGATGGCGTAGCAGCTTGGACCAGTCAGAGGGCCCTGAAAAAGGTGGTTTTGGGATGTTGTCCAAAGTTGGCTGTAGCAGCCAGAGCCCCAGCTCCAGCACAGGGGCCTGTGCAGAATGTCTGATATTTAGCTCCCTGTGGTATACTGATGAGCAGAACACTTCCACTACACACTTCAATTTTGCCTAAGGAGATATATGCAAGAACTTTCTTCAGAATCACTGCACCATTAATAAACAAAAGAAAAGAATATTCAGAGAGGAGAATTATAGGATGTTCTATGCAGGAAATATATGATGTAGTATTAGGAATGGAGGATTACAAGCGTTTTGCTCCTTGGTGCAAAAAATCAGATGTAATATCAAGGAGATCTGAATACTGCAAAACATAATTAGAAATTGGGTTTCTACCTGCAGTGGAGCACTATATATCAGTAGTAACCTTAGTGTAACCACATTTGGTAAAGGCATACTGTGCTGATGGGAAGCTCTTCAATCATTTGGAGACTGTTTGGCATTTTAGCCCAGGTCTTCCTGGCTACCCAAGAACTTGTACTTTGGATTTTTTTAATTTCTTTTGACTTTTGCAAACTTCTACCACAGCTTGCCACCTGGTTTTTCAATGAAGTTGTAAAGCAGATGATGTCTCCCTTTGAAAGAAGAGCATGTAAGCTGGTATGGTCCAGAAACAAATATACTTCGGGAATTAATGCTTCATGAAGTTCATCACACATAAAGAGAAAAACAAAGGTCACCTACTTGCAACTAGTTTATTTACTTTTAGGAAGTGCTTTCATCATTTGCTTTTAGAAGTCAGAAAGAAAGAAAAGTGAAAGAAAGTGAAGTCGCTCAGTCATATCCGACTCTTTGCAACCCCATGAATTGTAGCCTACCAGGCTTCTCTGTCCATGGGATTTTCCAGGCAAGAGTACTGGAGTGGGTTGCCATTTCCTTCTCCAGGGGATCTTTCCAACCCAGGGATCGAACCCAGGTCTCTCACATTGTAGGCAGACACTTTACCATCTGAGCCACCAGGGAAGTCAGAAAGCATTTGTCAAACCTAGCTTTGATTATAAACTTGTACCATTGAAAGTTTGCACTTGAAATATGGAACCACGTGTATGTAGAATTTAATCAAGTTTAATTCAGACTAATATGTATATTAGCATATTTATAATAATGGGGTGTCATCACTGTTACTAGAATACTGACATCACTCTTCTGAACAGAAATCAAAACTGTAAATTTAAACCTTTTAATTATCATGTCACCTGAAGAGGCTGGTTGAGATACTCATGAAGTGTGTATAATATTAACCATATCATGTTTAAATTATTGAATTCAGACTATTTATAACTTATTGTCTTAGGGCCTGCCTCATGGCTTAGGATATTGAGTAGTCATCAGATAAAGTAAAACTTTGACTTAAAAATATTGTTAATGAAGATTCCCTGGCACTTTTCTTATTTTTAAATTGTTCCTATGGGTAGTGTAGATAATTCAATGTTAAACTGAGTTTAGCTTCCAGATAAATAATTTTTTGTTGAGTGGTCCCGAGTTTTAAGCTACTTTTCTCTTTGTTTGCAACCCTCTCCCCAGTCCTTTGACTGCTATTTAATAATGCTGAATCAGTGTCAGATTTTGTCTATAGCAATGGACAGTAGATGAAGATAAATTGGTTGATAAGTTTGCAGCACCATGCATCCTTATTTTCTATTTATTGTGTGTATTCACTTTCAATAATGTATTTCAAACTGATATTTTTGTAAACAAATCAATGTAAGGACTGAAGTGGTAACTTTAATAAAGTTAATTTGTTTAAAAAACGAAAAAAAATAGGAATTTGTCTGAATAGGAACAACCAGGATAAAACAGAAATGGAAACTACATCCCCCAAAATAGCTGAAAAACTAGTTTGGCTTCTTGGAAGAGTAGTGTACACATAGCTCTCTCCATTTTTCTTCCTCACATTCCCTTTTAAATTGGTTTCTGTCCCTACTGCTCCACTGAAACTGCTCTCACCATGATGAAACTGCCAGCATGTCCTCATCTGCTGACCACTCTTATTCTTTGAAACTTTCCTCCCCTAATTTACAGAATGCCACTCTCTTCTGTTTCTTTTCCAAGCTCTTTAACCACTCCCTCATCTTCATCATACTCCTTCTTCTACCTACCCCCTAAATGTTAATGTTTTCCAGGGATCCACTGTTGGTCCTTTTCTCTATGTATTCATTCTCCCTAGGCAACATCCTCTACTTCTTTGGCTTCCACCATTGCTTTATCAGTCAGAGTGAGCTAGGTTGTGCTGTAGTAGCAAACAATTCCCAAATATCAGAGGCTTATCACAACAGTTATTTCTTGCTCATAATACATGTCCAAAACAGGTCATCAGGGAGCATCTGTTCATGATAGTCACCAAGAGACCTAGGCTAGTAAAAGACCCATTTCAACATCACTTCCACAGTCAGCAGCAGAGGGAAGAGAATGTGGCAAATCATACTCCAGCTTCTTAAAGCTTCTCCCCAGAAGTGATCCAGGTCACTTCAACTCACATTTCATTGGCCAAAGTCTTATGGCCACAGCTAATTTCAAAAGATGTGGGAAAGTATAGTCCTGCTATGTTCCTAATGATTAACTCCTTAACCATTGGTAACTCCCAAACCTTTATCTCTAGCCCAGACCCTCCTTCTGAACTCAGACCATTATGTCCAACTGCCTCCTTGACATTCTACCTTGCCTAGTATATATTGACCTATACTTCAAAGTCAGCATGACCAAAAACTGAATTCATCTTATTGACCCCCAAATCTACTTCTCCTGCTTTCCCTTCCTTAATGAATGAAACTACTATTCATCCTGCCACCCAAACAAGAAACCTGGTAGTCATCTTGACCCCCTCCCTCACCCTCAATCCCCATATCCCTAATTTATCTCTTCTCATATCCATCCCCTTCTCTCCATTTCTTAATTCTGCTGCTACTGCTTCAGTTGAGGCCCCTACCATCTCTCACTCAGATTGTGGCAATAGTCTCCTAGCTGATCTCTCTACCTCCAGTCTTGATGCCTATAATCCATCATCCACATTTTCAGAATATAAATCTAAAAGGTTAGTCATAGAAGTGATAAGCAGTCTTTTAAAAAGCAGTTATTTAACACTCACGAAAGGTTCTCTGTTGCCTATGGGATGAAGCCTGGCATCCAGAACATATAATATATTATGATATTATGGGCATGGCCTTCCTCTGCAGCCTTATCTCCCATAATGGCCCCCTTTGTATCCTCTAACTATGCTGAACTACCAACAGTGTCTGAACCTGGCTGTATTTCAAACCCCCAAGCCTTTATACCTGCTTATTCCTTTGCTTTAAGTGCACTTATTCCTGCCATATTCTATCCAGTGAACTTCAACTCATTTTTTCCAAGCCCCAACTCTAGCCTCTCCCATATGGAAATGTTTTCTTATGCTTCACCCCTCAAAACACAGTTGATCCTTCCTCCCTTTATGGGATCACTTGTACCAAGTACATACTACTTATTACAGTGACTTCTAATGATTGATACACAAGGTTGTCTCTCCTGCTCCTTAAAGATAGCAATCTTGTCTTCCCTATCTCTATCATCTTTAGCTCTCCAGCACAGTGCCAGGCACTCAAAACCTGTTCAAAAAGTGATCATTGCAGGAAAAAAATTAATTGGAAGACCTGGCCTGATTCAAGGAAGTTTACAAATACCTCCTGCAGGGCTGGCATGGAGACAGGAAGTTTATGGCCCCAGAAGAGCTAGTAGGAGCCATGAGTAATGCCACAAAGAGGCATTATGTCAGCTCAAAAGGAGAAAGAATTCTTTAGCTGTGAGAGTTGTCTGAAGGTACGGGCTTCCCTAGGAGAATGTGTGCTATGACAAGAGGTTTACAGTCAGTAGCTGGATAAGATGTGGCAGTGATGTTAAAGTGGAACTTCCAACAGCAGATAGGGAGGTGGGGTTATGATTGTCACAGTCCTTTCCACTCTTGCATGGTCATGAACCTGCCTCCTCTGCTCACCTGATTGATATGGGTCATCTAGGCTCCTTCAGAGAGCTGCTCTTGTACCAGGGTCACCACTTCTCCACTAACCAGGCTGCCCCTGGTCTTGGAGCAGGTGGCCTAAGAGGCTTGGAGGTAACTGGCCCCTCTGGAACTACACTGACTCTGGGTTCTTATACACCTCTCCAGCTATCTCCCCTGTCTTTCCTCCAGGCCAGGCCAGGCCACTCTGACTCATGACTGCTCATTCTCAGCAGCAGGAAAGCTATTGCTTATTTTTATAGCCACTTAAGTAAAGCCATGTCACCCACCTGCATTTGCTCTGTAATGCCTCTAATCTCAGTCTGACTTTGCCAGTCCCAAAGAACTACTCCCAGAGTCATGTCCATTATCTCCCTCCCCTGGGTTGGAGAGATTGACTTTAACCTTACCCTGTTCTGATCCAACTCTTTGAAAGCCCAGAATCAGGAATAGGCGCACGTGGCTCTTTTCAGACCTGCCCGCGGAGGTCCTTCACACAATGCTAGGTGTGGACGCAGTGCAAAGAGACCCTGGATTAATCATCAGAGTAACTCCCTTCTAGTCCTGGCTTTATATTAATAGTTGATTTCTTGCATGTTTCTGAGTTGGCTGAAACAAGTCCCTTTTCTGGGCCTCAGTTTCCCCCTAGGTAAAATCTAGAGGCAGGGTGGTTTACTTGTGTGCTGTGGACAGTGGGTTTCATCCCCAAGCCCAGCCCAGACTGCCATTCTGCCTGCACAGTCTCTGCAGGTGCAGCTCCTGGCCAAGTGTCCCAGGGGTGCATTAGGACAACAAGCAGCAATGAAGAGAAGGTCTATTGGGAGTATTTGGATGGGAAAACAGGCCCTAGGGAAGGAAGCAAGTTGGAATCCAAAAAGGAAACTGCCAACTTTCCGGTTGGCAAGAACTGAAGCCCTACTTTCTGGAGGGTTTTCTGGTCCCCAAAACAAGGAGTCCAGGGTGGCCTCCTCTTCCTAAACCTTCTGGCCCTGAGTCTTGGCTGTGGGCTGTGTATGTACACACATACATTCCCGCAGCACCCTGGGGCCCTGGACAGGTCACCTGCTTCTTCGCAGGGGAGCATAGGAATAAGAATGCCTGGGCCAGGGCTGCACGCCAGGGAGCAGGAAGTTAAGGCTCTTTAGGTCCTCCCACTCTACCCTAAACTAGCAGCTGCAGAGCCCAGGATGGGTGGGGATCCCTGTCATCTTACCCGCTCCCATTTCAAGAGTGGTTTAACAGCCCAGCCGGGAGGAGGAATGGGATAGCCTTCTCAGCTTCCTTTTTGGGTTAATTGGTGTTCCCTCTAGTTACTCCCTGCTTCCTTCCCCTCCCAGTTCCCATAGCAACTTGGCTGTATCTGCCAGAACTTGAGTGAGCCCAGCAGCAGCCTGCTGGACGTGGGGAAGGGGCTTCTGTAGGGAAAAGAGGGCACTGCCAGGTCAAGGCTTCCACCCCACCCATCGTCTGCTGCTACCTCAAGGGTCCAGGATGCTTAAGCACAGAGTACAGGGTGTGATAAAGAAGCCTTTCCTGCCAGAGCTGGAGTTTGAAGAAAAGCCCAGAGCAGGCCTGGTTCTCCTCAGCTGTCCTCCCCTCCCCACACACCTGTGTCCTGAGTTTAGCATGCAGTCACTGATAGGATGGTCCAGGAGGAAGAACCCTGGAGTTGGAGTCTAGAAACTGGGTTTCAAGTTCCTCTCTCTGCCACTATTTAGTGTGACTGTAGACAAGTCCTTCCCCCCTTTTCTGAGCCTCAGTTTCCTCAGCTATAAAATAAAGCAAGGCTAAGATCTCTGCATATTAAAATTACCTGAGCTGTTTTGAAAAACTCTAGATGTGTAGGTTCCACCCACAAGGATTCCAGCTGCTTGGTCTAGAGTGCCATGTGAGCCAAGCAGGAGCGTTTTTAAAAGACTGAGTGATTCTAATATGCAGCCAGAATTGAGAAATGGGCAAAAGATCTCCAAGGGTCTCCCAACTGACTGTTGTCTGGTTCTGAGACATTTCTTCCTTTGCCCTGCATGCCCCATCTCCAGCCAACCCTACAGGTCTCGAACCTGGCTCTATCAGCTCTGCCCCTTCCTTGTGGATGAATGCCCAGGACCCCTGCAGCTGCCCAAGCAACACAATCCCCTCTGGCTCAGTCCTAACACTGATGAGACGAGGCAAGTGACTTAGGCCCTTCCAGGGAAGAGGGCTGCAGAGACTAAGGCAGGCTTGCTGTCCAGGTGGTCGCCCTGAAAGCCAGACTTTTCATTTGAGAAGGATCCCAGCCCCTCTTAAAGCATGTAGACCAGTGCAGCGACCTCAGCTGGCCATCTGCTGAGCCAAGGAACTGGATTACCTCTCAGCCCCTTCTTCCTCCATTCCCCTCACTAGTTCCTTGCCTGTTCCTGCCTTGCCACCCACAGGCCTGGTGTCTTCCTCAGGCAATCTGCTCGCCCACTTGTTGCCATGGTGACTCTGAGGAGTGGGGCTTGAGGGAGGGTCATCTAACTAAGGAGAAAGGCCTCCCTCCCACAGTCAGGCCACCTCTCTCCCTGCCTCATCTCCCTCAACTCCCGCCCTCTCTCCTAGGGCAGAGACAGGGAGTGCCCAGCCACCAGTGCCTGCTGTTAGGCTAATTGCAGTTGCCTGGGAGGAGGGCTGACCCTCCACTGCAGCCTCCTCACCTGGGAGCAGGAATATTGAACCAGAATCGCCCAGGGAGAATCCCAAGGGGGCCACTGAACCCCAGTGGTAGAGATCTGTGCTGTTCCACACAGTCCAGGGTGAGGATGGAGGTAGACTCTGGGTCCAGTCTATAGAGATTGGGGAAGAGGCTGTGGACAGAGAGATTTCTCTGGGAACTCTGGGGCCCACAGGATGGAGGGGGGTCTCTGAGGTCCTGAGGCCCTTAGCATTATGGATTTCCTTTTGTCTTTTCTTTCTTTCTTCCCCATATCCTTCTGCTCTTATCCCTCTTTCTTATCTCAGCTTTCCTCTGCTCCCATCTTTTTCACCTTCCATATTCCCATGCTGGCTCTTAAACCCTCTTTCTTACTCCTCCTTTCTTGCCTCTCCTCTTCACAGCCCCTCTTCCACCTCTCCTGTGCCTCACCGTTATCCCCTACTCTTTCTTACCCTTCGTCTTCTCTTAGCCTCACCACACCTGTTTGCCTCCCTTATACCCTCCATCTCTCACTCCCCTGCTTCCTCCCCAACCCTTTTTTTCCTATCCCTCAAGTACCACCATTTCTCCCCCTCCAACTCCCTACTCTTTGTTACCCTGTTTCTTCCTCTCCTATTCCCTTGTACTGCTGACCCCACTACCATTCTCTCCAACCCCTGAGCCCCTCTCGTACCACTCCAGCTCCCTCTTCCCCTGCCTCTTACCTTTACTTGTCGCTTTCCACCCTCCTTCCACTCCCTTCTCACTCCATTGCACAGATCTTTTATGCCAATAATTTCACTCTTAAGAGTTTATGTAAATAAAATATAACACAAGTATTCAAGAGAGATGTGTATAGACCTATTCACTGAAGCATTGTTTGTGATCGTCAAAACCTGGAAATAAATGTCCGTTTACAAGAAATAGGTACCCTTTGCACTTTATTCATACAAAACCACTCTCCATTCTTCCAACACATTGTACACTGCACTCATGTCTGTACCTTTGCTTAAGCTGTTGCCTCAGTCCAAAATGCCCTTTTGTCTCTGTCCCATCTCTGCCTTTCCCATCTAAAATCCTACTTTGAATCCCTGCTCAACTCTTATCCCCTTATTGAAATCTTTCCCAGCTTTCCTATTTGCTTCCCTCCCATGGCCAGTGATTTAATTTCTCTTATAGAAAATGTGCCATAGTTTCAAGTTAGATGAAACCAGAATTTCTCTGAGAGTAGGAACATGTCCTCATATACTTGTCTGGTTCGTTCCATTAACAGTTGTGTTTTTTTACATATATTGTACTGAGTACATAATGGTAGTAAGACACGCCTACATCTGCTTTCATGCAACTCACACTTTAGTGAGGCTGACAGAGAAAAACAAAACAAGGATGCAGACAAACTCATACTTGTGGCAAAGAAACAGTTAAGGAAAAGAATGGTGAGGGGTCATTCTCTAGCTAGAGTGGTCAGAAAGACCCGCTTTGAGGAGATAACATTTGAACTGAGGCTTCAAAGTTGAGAAGGACCCAGGCAGACCAGAAATGGGGAATCAAGAGCATATCAGGCCAAGAGAACAGTGTGTGCCAAGGCCCCAAGGTGGGAAGAAGTAGGGCATGTTCAAGGAAAAGAAAGAAAACCTCAGCGTGTGGAGCATGATGAGCTGGAAGGGAGAGGTAGAAAATGAAGTTGGAGAGACAGACAGAGGCCAAGTTATGCAGGAATTTGAAGTCTGTGGTTGAAAGTTTGGATTTTATTGTAAATGCATTGAAGGATACGAAGCAAGGCAGTAACATGATCAAATGTCATTTTGAGATCCCTCTTACTCTTGTGTAAACAGTAGATTGGAAAGAGCAAAACTGGAGGCAGCGAGGCCACATAGGAGACTGTCATACAGGTGACAGATGACAATGGCCTGCACAGAGTCGTGGACATAGAGGGAGACTTGGCATGCCTTGCTGATGGACTGTGTGTGGGAATGCCTATTAAGAGAAACATGATGGCCGACACCTAAGTTTCTGGCTTGAATATTCAGATGCATGATTGTGACACTTAACTGAAGTGGTCAAGACTTACTGGTGTGGGCAGATTTGGAGTTAAAAAAAAGAAGACAGGAACTGAATTTTAAGATTTAGAACATGTTAAATTTGAGAGGCCAGTGAGATAGCAAAGCTGTGTTCCTCAGGGGGATAATCTGCACCACAACCCACTACCACCATCCCCCACCACCACACCCCTGCCCCCACTTTGGAAAAGGCCAGTGTGGGGTTACATTGCCAAAGTCCAGGTTCACAATGGAGTTATTTGCTTTTGAGTGTAAATGTCTAATGTCTGTGTAAGAAACTCTGACCATGTTGCCCAGAGTGTGGTGGAAAGGAGTCTGGAAGCAAAATGACCTGGACCCTTGTTCCAAAGGCAGATTCCTGAGCCCTCCTCAGTCCTCTTGAAGCTGAATTGGAGGGGGCCTTCTGCCTATTGAACAAGTATCCCAGGGGATTCTGAGGCACACTGAAGTCAGAGAGCCACTGCTACAGGGAGCAACTGAAGACATGAGGACTGGATGTGGGCAGAGCTCTGGGCATCTTGTTAAAATGCAGGTGTGACTTGTCAGGTCTGGGGCAGGGCCTGGGAATCTGCACTTTTCACAAGCTCCTCAGTGATGGTGATGCAGCTGGTCCAGATCCACACTTTCAGGAGCAAGAAGTTAGATCAGTGGTTCTCAATGGGAGATGGTTTTGTGTCCCTTGCCCCCCACCCTGCTCAGGGGATATTTGGCAATAGGCAGAGACAATGGGGGGGGGGGCGATTAGAGGATGTGACTGGCAACTGCTGGGTAGAAGCAAGGAATGCTGCTCAATATTCTACAGTGCACAGAACAGCCCACACTACAAAGAATCCTGCAGTCCAAAATGTCAGAAGTGTCACCATTGAGGAACTCTGGTCTTGACGATAGCCAAATAGTACAGAGCAGGAAACCTTTCTTAGCTAGGACCCAGTGCCCGGTAAGAGAGGGCTAGATGAGGGGCAGAAAGTAAACCTGTGAAGTGAAATGGCCAAGCAAAGTTCGAAGCAAATGAAATGTGGTGCCTGCTCCACTCCAAGGCCGAAGTCAACAGGACAGAGCATGGATTAAGTAGAGCTTGAAGGCACATCTGGTGCTTAGTAAGGCAGATTCCTGTTTTTATTAAAAAATAACCCCTCACATTTGTACTGCACTATAGAATATAAAAACATTTTCATATGTGTCATATTATTTGATCCATACAACACCTTAATGAGATAGAGCAAAGATTATCCTCTCCATCTCTTTTCTTGAGTTTAGAAACTTAACACCATCAGCCAAAGAAATGTTTGCTGAATCGAATGCAAGTGAAATTTACCTCAATATAAGTAACCTCAGAGAAGTCCGGACATCTCTTGGGACCAGTTATAAAATGGTGCAGTTGGTTGGGATGACTGGTAAGACCTTTTCCAGCTCAGATACAGGAGTCATTTTGTGATTTTACCAGTGAATAAATTAAAAGTCTTCGATTACTGCAGACTGGGGACTCTGAGTTCTGGCTATGAAATGTGAGATTTTGGGGTAGGAGGTAGTGGTTTTGACCCAAACCCTTCTTCCCCAGCCCCTGGATCTTGGGGTTGGCTTAGTAAGCACACAATACCCTCCCCCAACAGACTACAGGTACACCCCTCCTCATCACTTTCCTCTGATGCCGGAAGGGGCTGGCACCTGGGCTGATGCTCTTTCCTCTCCCCACAGGCTGTCTACAAGGCCTGGCTGTGCTCAGAATACTTCAGCGTGACCCAGCAGGAATGCCAGCGCTGGGTGCCCTGCAAGCAATACTGCCTGGAGGTGCAGACCCGGTGCCCCTTTATCCTCCCTGACAATGAGGAAATGGTATACGGAGGGCTCCCTGGCTTTATCTGTACAGGTAAAGACAGGGCCCTGGGAGAGGGGGAGGCTGGGGGCCCAAGGCAGGCACCAGGTTAGGGCTGTGGTCGGGGAGGACAACAGGGAAGTTGGGTTAGGGGAAAGTTAGTGGCTGCTGGAGTGGGTAGTAAGACCCCAGGTGGGGATGGGATGAAGTAGAATAGGGCCAGGGAGTTATCCCAGAGAAACTATCTGGGGTCCCTGGGAGATAGTGTCCAGAAAGGGATTGTACTAAGGGACAGGGGGAAGAGTCTTGGGCAGGACTGCCAGAGCAGCCCCAGCTTTGACAATCACCTCTCTCAGAAAGGCATAGCCAGCAGCCCCCTTAGCACCCCACCCCGCCTTCCTTATCCATTGGCAGGGTTGCTGGATACTTCACCAAAGCGGCCAGAAACCAAGTGCTGTGACGTGCAGTGGGTCTCCTGTGAGTCGGAGAAGAAGAAGTTCAAGGAGTCTGAAGCCCCCAAAACCCACCACCAGCAATTCCACCACTCTTATTTCCACCACTACCACCAACAGTACCACCACTACCATCCCCGCCACGAGCCCCCAGGCCGTCTCGGCCACAAGCCCTCCCTGCTGCCGGTTTCTGGGGGCTCCCGCCTCAGCCCCAGCAGGATCCGGCTCTACATCCTTGTTCTCGTGCTCCTCCATACCATGGTGTCCTTCTCCAGCAGTCAGAGTGGTGGGGGACCGGGCCTGGAGGCACTGCCTGCCCTAGACGAGGGCCTGGCTCGGGAAGAGTGACCGCAGGGAGGGAGATCAGACCTCCACCACACACCGACATCAACTCCAGCTCCCCCAGGGGGAGGGGGAGGGGCCCCTCCCATGGGAGGTGTAGGACCAGGTAGGGGGCAGGGGAAATGGGGGATCACACATCACCCCCAACCAACCCCCACCCCAAAAGCAGCTCCAACAGAGCCGCCAAAGGGCCCCCAGGAAACTGCAAAACTCATCCGGGAGAAAAAGGCAGGAGCAGCAGGTGCCCCCCTCCCAGGCTCCATATATGGAGCTTAGCCAAAAGAAAAGGGGAGGGCGGGGTGGGGGCTGGAAATGCCCACCCCTACTGAGAGCCCTGACCCCAGGGAAGAAGGCTGCTTATCTGATCTTGGCCCTGCAGGGAATGTTGGGGGGCACAGAGGGGAGAAACTCTTCCCCCCTCTGCATTCCTTTTGTTGCCACGATCCTTAATTCCCTCCTGCCCATACTCCTACAGGCAACGGCAGACGATGCAGTGGCCTTCCTCCCGCTCCAGCGCCCCTTGTCCCATGGCGGAGGGGGGCCTGCCACAAGGAAGGACCAGGCTGGGACACAAGGTGTATGCAGTTGCAGCTAGGTCGGGGCCCCAGTTAAGCTGTGCCCCAGCACCCTAGGTGATAGGAATAGTGGAGGGTGGGAGTGAAGAGGAGAGAGGAACACAGAGGGCTTAAAAAGATGGCTGAATGGCCTGTCACCACCTGGCACTGGGGAGGCAGATGATCAGTGTTGAGGCAGGCTCAAGGACACCACCCCAAATCAGAAAAGGTTGCAAAAGGAGCCCTCTGGGGAAAAGAGCACAGGGACTGGGGTCTTGGGCCTTGAAACCGAAGACTGAGGGCACATGGTCAGACTGCCACTGTCTGAAGGGCCATATCTTACAGAAGGTGCACATACTCCCAAGGGCCACTCTTGCCCTGGAGATCTTGGCCTTGGGGCCAAAGACGTTTCCATTTCTGATCTCCACGGGGAGGAGGGACTTAAGCCCAAGAGGGTCAGGCCTGGCCTGGGTCCCCAAACTCCCCCAACTCATCCTAGCCCAGGCCTCAATGAAGGAAACCCTGGTGGTGTTGCCCCAGGGCTTTCCAGAGATGAGCCTCCCCATCCCCAGCCTGTCCCCATTCCCAGCCTACCAAAGAGTATTCATCCTTTCCAATCCCTGACCCCATGGGTTACTACCCTAATTGTGGAACCACCAGACTGCTCCTCACCCTACAGCGGGCCCCCTAATCCAGCCACCCTTGCCCCTCGCTGGAGAAAGTCCAGAAACTGGCAAGAGGACCCACTGGATAAAGACAATGTGCTGCGGTCCCTTGGCCAAGAGACTTGAAGTATTTAGTCATGCTACAGTGCTGCACGAGAGAAGAGGCCTGCAGAGACCCTTGGGGGCCATCAGCCTCGTGCTGATCTCCTGGGAGTGGAAGGCCTGGGACATCTACAAACCAATAGGCACAGACAAGAAAGGGAGCCACAACTATGTTTCTGGGACAGGCCAAGTGGCTTTCGGTGCCAGAAGGGCCTGTGTCTGGGATGAGATGCCAGTGAGTTAAGGCAGGGGGTGGGGAGTGGTGGACCTGGAACTGCATTAGGCAAAACAAAGAAGGGGACAGCTGGAACCAGTTGGCTGAGGGATAAATAAGAGACCTCAGTAGTAGAGAGGGAATCATTCAGGGGCCTCATCAGGGTCCCCAAATAGGCTTTGTGAGGCTGCAGAGTCCTTCCACACCAGGTTTCTCATTTCTCACAGCGTGTCCCCCCACCCACCCCCAGCCCTGTGCCCTGGCCACACGCTCCCTGTTGGACCTTCAGCATTTCAGGCCTAGCCACATACCCCATCTCTAGAGTGCTCTTTTCAGCTGGGGAGGGTAAGAGGTGCTGGCTCCTTTCCAGAGATGCTTCTGTAGACGTGAGAGACCCTAGGTACTGCCTTCTAATTCCTGCATCCTCAAGAGGGGCAAAGGGACTGGGAAGTAAAGGGGGGGCCTTAGGGCCCCAGGAAATGGACCCTTGGAGACTCCCACCCCACTTCCCCCTCACCAAGTGCCCAGGAGACCCCTGGCTCAGACCAGCCCAGGGCCTTGCCCAGTGGCAGGGGAAAGGGGCACCTCACTCCACTTCGAAGTCATTTGACTGTCCCCATCCACCCCACTGCCCAGATCTTCCACCACCCCTTCAGTTGCCTCTGCCCTTCGTCACAGGCAGCGGAGCTGGGCAGCTTTCTTACGCCATTTTCTACACTGTGCTTCATGAGTAGGACTTTCTTGCACTAGTTCCTATGACTGAGTCTCCAAGTCGGATTCCTAGTAGTCCCCCTCCCTCACCTGGCTATGACTCACTTGTTGCCCTACCCCTGCCTCTGTGTTTCGGTGAGAGTCTGTATGTGTACCGCTTTCTGTTTTGTTGCATTGTGGGGCAGAGGCCTCTCTGCTCTTGTTTAACCCCATAAAGAAATAAATGGTAAAGAGTTGATGATAACCCTCCCTTCATGGTTTTCTTCCATGGCGTCAAAATTGCCCGAGGGAAAATGTCTGTGGCTTGGAGAGGAGGCGGGACCAGGAGATGCTGACCCCTCTGCCCTGCTGCTTGTCGGCTCAAGTCTCAGAAAAAAAGAGTAACCTCTGTAGCAGGCCATTCGTGAGAAGGAAGTCCAAATTCAACCTCCAGCAGGGATCAGGCAGATAAGTGTGAGCGAAGGAAGTGGACCAGGCTGGGCTGAAGTACAGACACACCAAGGCCGGAAGTGGTGACAAGTGCAGGGTGTAGGCATCTACATGGACAGCTCAAGTCAAGGATTGACTTGTGGGAATATGGGCCCAATGTTGACAGGTCATCTCATTCTTCAAGGGACATCAAGACTTGAGATTTTTATGTGAAGCCTTGAATGTTGAAATGTTGGCTCAAGTCTAAAACAAACAAACAAACCCACATACCTCTCTGTGGGCTAAATATGCAGGCCCCACATGGCCTAGGGATTAGCAGTTTTTCACCTTCATGGCAGCCTTTGTTTTTAGTCTCCCAGCCTCATCTCTCCCACACCACCTCACCAGGCCCATCTTCCCATCCCAGGTGGGAAAGCGCTCAGGTAGCAGAGGAGAGGCGGCAGACAGAGCCCTCTGCCACAGCCACATTCTCACATACCTAGGATAGGGGAGAGTGTGACCTGGGAGGGAATCTTGGCATCCTCACTGAGCTGCCGAATTTCTTCACTGAGAAAACCCAAGTCCCCCAACTCCCCCAGAAAGCAGCAGAGCACGGAGTTTAGGGCGCAGTCTCTGGACCCCGACTGTATGAGTTCACAACTTGGCATGAATTCCTTGACTTCCTTGAGCCTTAGTGTCCTTATCTAGCCTGGTTATTGTGAAAGTTAGATGATAGACATCAAGGGCTCTGCACAACAGCTGGCATGAAGGAGCTGCTGAACTATGGGTCATTATTATTGTCATCAGTCTCTTAATCTTTCAACTCTTTCCTTGAACTCCACCTAAAACAGTCACCAAGTTCTATCAATTCTTCCTGTATGATGTATCAAATCCTTCCCCTCTTTCCCACCCCTGCCTCCCCACGTAGCCACTTCAGGCCCTCTGCAAATTTTGCTTGGTCTACTACAATACCTCCCAACTAATCTCTTGTTCAATTACTCCGATTCTGATCCATCTTCCCCAGCACTACATGCTTTGGCATTTAGGAGGCACACTATAAATATTTTGTGAAAGAACTGCTGTGGTAAAGTACACATCTAATCTTCCCAAAGAGAACATATTATACCTATGATCAAAAACATCAGATGGCTCCACATTGCCTGTAGAATCAAGTTTAAACTTCCTAGCAAGACTTTCAAGGCTCTTTGAATTCTGATTCCCATCCAACCAGTCTGAGACTGTCAAGCACTCCCATCCCATACACCTTCACTGAATGAGCTCTGCACCTTCTCACCTCTTGTCCTTGGCTCACATGGCTTCTTGTGACCAGGATGTCCTCTCTCCATCTCTACCCATCACTGCCTTAGCTAGTTTTCAAAGTCCAGCTCAAATGCCACCTCTGCTACAAAGATTTCCTTATTCCCCTTCTCCCAGGCTAAACACTCTATTCTCCTCTTCTGTACTTCTACACCACTTTGTACCTGAATCATGGTACTTATCACATCCTGCCTGTATTCGACTTAGTCATTCTTTCATTCAAAACATACCTATCAAGGAATTACGATAAGTCAAGTACTATGCTATGTGCTGGGAATACGGCAGTAACAAGACATAGACATGTTATTGGTCCACAAGATAACATGATGTCATGTGCTCAGCAACCATAACATACTTACTATAACATTCAAGTTTTTGTCTCACCATATGTCCATGAGGCAGCCAGGCTCTCTTGACCAAAGCACAGGAAAGTAAGGCAAGAGACTGGGGGAGGCTATGTACCCACAGTGCCAAGAGAGTAAAGGGCACAACGGCTTTGCCAAAGAAGTGACCCTACCAGCCCTACCAGCCCTTTGACTCCTGGATTTTGCCCTGCAGCTGCTCCTTCATCCCGGGCCTGGGCCCTGGTGCACTCCCTTCAGAGCAGTCCAACTGCAGGCAGCCTCAGTCTCTTACAGTCTCAGCATGTGCAGGAGAGGTGGCAGCAGTCACACCCCTGGCCATGCTACAGAATCACCTGGAGAATTTCCACTCTGGTCTCACCAGCAGAGATTCGGATTGAATTAGTCCAGGTTGGGGTCCCAGCTTCAGTATTGTTTAACAAACTCTACAGGAGGTTCTAATGTGCAGCCAGGCATGCCAATCACAGGATGAAGAGATGATTGGGGCTACATGAAGTCCTTGTTATTCTCAGATAAGTGGTGCTAGAAAAAGGCCTCTTACAATGAGTCCATTTGAAGTGGTGACCAATATTTCACAACAGAGAAGGGGAAAAGGAGGAAAAGGTTTGACTGTGACTTTATCTTGGAAAATAAAATGAAATGGTGAGAAACATTTTTATTTAAATTTAAAAAGTGTAAATAATTGCAAATATGCACTCATTCTTTGAACAAAGAATGAATCAATCATTGGGGGATGACAGTCTTCCTGACCAAAGTGCATGACAACACAATATTGACTTTTGCCACACAATCATAAAGTTTTGTTTTGTTTTTCCAAAATTAGAGGCTTCTTCAGTTATCCCTAGGACCTCCTGTAATCCTTTAAGAGTTAAATCATTCTCTTTGAAGCCTTGATCCTGTCATTACCCAGGTCAATTTTCTTTTCTGACAGTGGTAGTGACTGGTCTATCTCTGCCAAATCCCATTTTCAAGGACCTTACATGACGTTAGAGATTGTCTTCTATGTCACTCTCATTGTCTTCATGAAACCCTGAATCTTTTTCAAGACCTGCAGTTTCACTCTGAAATTTATTAGCATTGCATAATACTAGCAATTAACAAGAGGCTGAAAAAGACCTTAGCATAATGGGTTTGGATAAACAGTATTAGGCTATGAAATGGGGGCAGAAGGACTTATGTGTAGGACTCAATTAGTGAATATTTAGTGCTAATAACGATTTTGCCTTTCATAAAGTCACTTTTCCTTTTTGGGCTTTTAATCTACTTATCTATAACATGAAGGAATAGGGTTAGGTGTTTTTAAAAAAAACTAAATAAATTTTTTACAAATTAAATAAATTAACATATGAAGTAGTATATGTGATAGCGTTAAGTGCAGTGTCTGGCACAGAGGAAGAACTCAAAATCCCTGCTTTTCCTTCCCTCCAAAAACATTCTTAGATTCTTTTAGGAGATACTGAGGGACAAAGAAGGAAAAAGGGAGATATGCATCAGAGTAATTAGAAAGGAGACCCAGAACTTCTGCCCTAGGCCAAAGTTTCTATCTTATTATGATTCCCTCCTGTCACAGTCTCTGCGGAGGGTCACAGAGATCTAGTCACTAAACACTAAGCACTGATTAGATTTAGGGGTGTAGAGTGGGAGTTCAAAGATCACTCAGATAGGGAATGTGCCCTCAAGAAACTTCTGGGTTGGTCAGGGAGAAAACACATGAACAGAAATCACTCAAAAATACCTCTAGAAAAAAAACAAAAAAAAAAGAAAGAAATACCTTTAAAAAAAAAAAAAGAAATACCTTTAGAATCCGACAATTTCTCCCACCTCCATTGTCACCACCTAGACCAGGCCACCATCAACTCACTTCTGGACCTCTGCAATGACTTCCTAAATGGTCTCCCTGCTTCCAACTTGGCATCCCACCCCCTCCCCCCAACATACACACATAGTCCACCCATAGTGATCTTCCAAAAATGCAAATCAGACCATGTCTTTCCCCTGCTAAAACATTCCAGTAGTTTCCCACATTAATCAATGGGAAACCCCTTACCATGACCCACAGAGCCCTACATATCCTGTCACTTGCCTACCTCCAATCACCCAATACACTCCCTTTAGTATCCTTCAGTCACTGTGCCTTATTTCTTTTCCTCTGATATACTAAGCCTGTTTCTGTCTCAAGACCTTTCTGTGTGTCCTTCTCAGCTTGAAATGTTCTTCCCTTAGATTTTTTTTTTCCTTCCCTTAGATTTTTGCATTACTGACTCTTTCTTGTTATCGGATCTAAGCTCACATGTCACTTTCTCAGAAAGGCCTTTCCTGACTCTTCTAGGTATGGTACTGCCCTTCTTGCCCCCAGACACTGCATCATACCACTTGTTTCTCCATGATCAAGTGTTGGTAACTATTTGAAATGATCTGTTTATACATCATCTTTCTTGTTCATTGCCTCTCTTTCATTTGAATGTAAACTCTGAGTAAACAAGAGTTTTCTGTCTACTCCCTGCCTCCCCAGTGCCTTAGAAAAGCTTCACTACCTGAATGGATATTAATGCAGGTGAGTGGTTCATCTGGGTAAGAGTGAGTGGTGCTTGGATGTGTGGAGTGCATGGCAAAGGATGAAGACTGAAACACAGCTTGAGGTCAAAATATGGAAGGTCTTGAAGGTCACGCTAAGAAATTTGAACTTTATACGGAGGCCCACGGGGACCACGGAAGATGGTTGAGATTAACAGGAGTATTATCAGCTGACCTGAAGAAAGATTCATTTAGTGCCACCTGCCGGGTGGATTGGTGAGCGAAGCGAATGGGGGCCCTGGTCCACTCAGCTCCCCCCACTCTTCTGGGGCCACTCAAGAGCCCTAACTGCCGTTCCCCGACACTGGCCGCTGGGTGGCGCTGTGGTTCCTCCTACCCGGGCAGGAGGCGCCAGGGAGGCGGAGGCGCAACCGCCGAACCGGGCCTTGGCGCGGGGGGTCCGTCGGCGCCTGCCCAGCGGGCTCTTCCTAGTCCGCCTAGTTCTCCCTCCTCCGCGCTGCTCCACGTCCAGGCCCGTCCCGCCCCAGCCCCCATCTTCACCCCCATCCCACCCCCACCCCAGCCCCGGGGGCCCCTTCTGCCTCTGGCGCTCCTCGGCTTTCCGACCCGCCAGGCCAAAGTGGGGCCAGAGGCGGGCGGGCCAGAGGCTGGGGGCCAAGCGGAATGCAGGGGCTCGTGGGGTCCCGGGGGCGCCCTCCCTTTTCAGCGCATTCGGTCTTCAAGTCTCCCTGGACCCCAGGGACGAGATAGAGCTCCCGCGGCCACCGCCCTGAGCTGCCCCGCCACCCAGTCCAGCCAGACCCGAATTAAAGCGGTATCAGGGATGCAGGGATAGCCTTTTGATGAAAAGAGGCCCCGGTTATGAAAGGGCCAATTCCTCATTTGTGTTAACAGCCCTGCTTTACACCTCGGCCCCCTGAAACTAGAAGTCATTCATCTGGGACTCCTCCTTTGGCCCTTCTACTCCCCTACTATAGGCCCAGATATCTGATAACTCTATGTATATTATATATCCTAAACTGATCCTGCCATTCTTGTCTGCCCAGTGCCTCGTTACCTCCCGACAGGCCTCCCTGCCTCCAGCCTCCTGCCCCTGCAGCCCAGACTTCTTGCACAGGACTAGGAGCCTCCTGGAGCACCGGTCTGGCATCCTGCCCATATAATGGCTCCCATTGCTTGGAAAAATGGAAAGCTGGCGTTCAAGACCCTCCACTGACCTCACTGTTTTGGCCTCTCCTCAACTTACATCTAGAGTAAAAGCCCTACCCCTGGTATGCTGCCCTGAGTAGAAGAGGAACTAGAAGGGGAAGTGAACACAGTGGGAGGCTCTGTGGGGCTCTGTACAGGGCTCCATAGGCATCTGTTTGAACAGCTTTAGCTCATGATCACACTGTCACAGCTGGAGAGGTGCAGAGAACGGAGCACCTGCCTCCCTTAGAGCAGCAGTCCCCAAACTTTTTGGCACCAGGGACTGGTTTCGTGGAAGATAATTTTTTCCATGGATCAGAGGTGGAGGGGGATGGTTTGGGGATGATTCAAGTGCATTATATTTATTGTGCACTTTATTTCCATTATTATTACATCAGCTCCCCCTCAGATCATCAGGCATTAGAAACTAGAGGGTGGGAACCACTGCCCTAGAGCATGAGAACATATCCATGTTTATTCCTTTGCCCCCTCTCTTTGTCTCCTTTGTCCCATGGATCTGTTCTACTCTCCTGCCATCTCCCTGTCCCCCTTCCCAACCACATTGCCCACTCCTTTATGCCCCCTCCTACAGATCCATGAGGCTTTTTTTCAACAAGGGCACACCATCCTTTCACAAAGTGGTTGATGACATGCATGACCAGGTTTCTCCATGATGTTCAGTCTCACTTTCAGCAGTTTTTTCTTGAGTAACTGAATATTCACAGATGCTAAGGCTATAGGGAGCTCTTCGTGAGTAAAGGCTGCTGCTGCTGCTGCTAAGTCACTTCAGTCGTGTCCGACTCTGTGCCACCCCATAGATGGCAGCCCACCAGGCACCCCCGTCCCTGGGATTCTCCAGGCAAGAACACTGGAGTGGGTTGCCATTTCCTTCTCCAGAGTAAAGGCTAGAGATGCGTATATTGAACTTAGCCTTGTTGAACCTGGCACATAAACATGGGAATTAACAAGGAAAAGCATACAAGTGAACAGGAAAACTGGCAAAGGCAGATGTATTGGCAAACAAAACACTAATGGTTAATTCTAGGCTGCCCTGTGCCCTTGAAATCTGTGCCCAGAGTTAGATATGGCTCATTCATGGTCTTAAAAATGGCCTGATAGATGAAAGAGCTTGGGATCAAAAACATAATCCTGAGAAGAGTGGGATAAGAGTAGGCAGCTCATCTTCCCTTACTCCATCTCAGGGTAGCTTCCCCAAAGAAATGACAGCTTTCTGTTCCCCAAACAAGCTCTACTGCTAAAAATACCCTCTTCCATTTGCACTGAACATGTACACACAGTGTCTTGCGCTCCTCACAATAACCCTGTGCATTAGGTATTATCATTTTGAGTTTACAGATGAAGAAACTGAGGCTCAGAGAGGCTACAAGCCCCACCCTCACACCTACCGTCCTCCAAAGAAAGAAAACCATAAATAAAATGCAGAGCAAAAGGCCAGGACTAGAAGCCAAGAAGTCCACCTCCCAGACCAGTGCCAGCACCCTTTCACCCACAATTTGGTGACCTACTGAGGACCCAAAGGTAAGACAGCCGGCCCAAGCCCTGGACCATCACTCTGTTTTCAAGAGTGGTTGAAAATGCAGGCAGTTTGAGTGAAGTAGAGGAAGGGGCTTTTACCTGGATCCTGGGCTATGCTGACACCCACCCTGGCTCTGAATGATGACAGGAGAGCTTAGTGAAACATTAAGGTTTACAGGACCAACAAAGCAAGAACCAGTCTTGCCAGACAGCCTCTAAAGCCAAGGTCTCCAATCAGAGGCTTCCAAAGACATTTTGTTCAGTTTGGCACTGTTGGTCTGTGCAGTGCTTAAATTTGACTTTGGTTCCCTCAATAAGAGGTTTAATAAGAATGTTAAATGAAAGTTCAGTGAGAATATAGTCATTAAGAGCATGGCCCAGTTTTGCCTCCTGACTCTGCCCGTTGTTCTGTATTACTCTGGGAAGGTTACTTAAAACTCTCTGTGCCTCCACTTTGCTCATCTGTGAAATGGAGATACACCATAGCCCTCTACCTCATAGATCTACAGCAGTTTTTGAGTTAGGATATCTAAAGCACCTAGAAGAGTGCCTGATATGTAGTAAGTGCTGTATGCATGTTTGCTGTTACTATTACTATTTTTATTGTCTATAAATTGAGGAGTGTTCACATAAAATCCTTATTTTCTCTTCTTAAAATGTCAGCAGTTCTGATAGTACTGGGGCCCCATTGCCTGCTGGAACAGAATTGGCCCTCTTCAGATGGAGTGCACCGTTGCTTAGTAAACCACTTGGCAAAGTCACTACTACAGTGATTATTCCACGTCCAAGTGTACTTAAGTTAGTTTCACTCTGCTCCTTCCTGCCTGGGCCACTTCATCTACTCTGGTTGGCTTGGCTTTACTCAGCCTCTATGGAGTCCAGGTTTGGGCTGCCTCCTTGGCACCTAGAAGTGAAGCCTTCTGAGCATTTCAGCTGAAGTGAAAACGGATTGGCAAGAGCAATGACCAGAAGACCAGGACTTAAAAACCATACTTCTCCAAAAACATTTCTCCCAGTCATCTGGGAGAGAGGGAGCTCCAAAGTGGGCAAAGTACTTGCATCTGAGTTGGGCACCCTCCCAACCAAGGTACCCCTCCTTTACCCAACCAAAGGTCCCCAGTTCAATCCAACAGACTTCTTTCTTTTACCTTTTTCTCTTTTAAAATTTGCATGAAGCCTTGGGCCAGTGTAAAGGTACAGAGGTACTGGAGAAGCAAGGTAAAGGAGACAGAGCACCTGCCTTCTAGAGACTCGCAGTATAGATTCTGAAAAAGTCTGAGTTGAAAGGACTCTGGAGAGGTAACTGAGGTGATGATGGCTTTCCCTCAGAGTTCTTTGCAGGCCTCAGGCTTTAGAGATGTGCTTTAGGTGTTCTGCAAACACTGGATGTGTTGGTAGATATCAGACAGTAACCCTTTATTTCAGATCACTAATTTAATCAAAGTTGCCCTGTAATTCAGATTGGTTTACATTCTAATAAGGTAAATGAGATAAATTTGAACTCAATAAAAAAGTGGGAAAGTGGAGGAAGTGTTAATTCTTTAGTTGTGTATGACTCTTTGCGATCCCATTGACTGTAGCCTTCCAGACTCCTTAGTCTATGGGATTCTCCAGGCAAGAATACGGGAGTAGGTAGCCATTCCCTTCTTCAGGGGATCTTCCCAACCCAGGGATCGAACTCAGGTCTCCTGCATTGCAGATTCCTTGCTGACTAAGCCACCAAGGAAGCCTATTAAACACATTTTTATTCACAAAGTGCTGCTTTGATCTGTTTTATATAGTAGGGTTCTGTGTAAGAGTTCATGAAAAGTGGGAAGGTTCAGCTGCTTTAAAAGGTTCTTGTATGACAGAAAAGGAAATAGATCTAGAGGAAAGGAAAAGACTTACCTAAGGTCACCCAGCCTGGTCCAGAAGCAGGGCCCCCTGCCAACCAGTACTGGGTGATGACTACTATAAGTATGGAATACAAAATCCAATTTAAGAATTGAGTTGGGTTAGGAGCATCCTTCCCTGTGGGATCTTAGCATGGCTAGAACAGATCATGGCTCCGGATACTTTGGAGCTCAACCATTTTCTCCATCATATGACTTCCTTATGGGGTCTGAGCATTCAACAAGCCCCAGGTGTAGGCTTCTTTCTGTCAGAGGCACCACCCTCCTGCTTGCTCTGTTTTCTGGGGCATCCTGAGGTTCCTTCAAGCCAGAGCCTGGGCTAGGAAAGCCAAAGTTTATTACTTGTTCAATATAGCCTGACTCCCAAAGGCTGGATCTGAGCGCTGAGCCTCTTGCCTACCCTTCATTGGAGCTTGCAGCCCTTGCCATGTTCCTGCTCGTTCCACACCCTTCCTCCCAGGCGTTGGACCCCTTCAACGCTCACTTGCTGGCAGACGTTCCTATGGACCCTCCCCTTTAGTCACCACTCCCCCTGAAACCACTACTGCTGCCTCAGAGCTCCTGCCTTTTATCTTGCCCCAGAAGCTGAGCCCTCTGGTCCCTTAATTGTTTGGGTTGCGCTTTTCTGAACTCGCTCCAATTGAGCTCTATAAATTGAAGATAATTGGACTGTCTCGTTCAGGTTATGAGTCCCTGGGGCAGTGTCTTCTGGGTCTGGTACAGCCCTGCCCAGAAAAGGTGGGAGCCAAGGGGAGGGGCACAGGGGAGACCAGCCTAGGGGTCTGGCTCAGATCCCTGGGGAGAAAGCAGAGGGTCAAGGTACAGACATTCCTCCACCTGCTAAGCTTTGCAGCCTCAATATGCCTGCCCTGTTCCTCCCAGGCCAGTAACTGTGTGAGAAGCCAACCCTTCACCACCAATGATGTTGGCAGCAGTTGTGTGCTATATAAAATTGTTTTTCAAATACTGTCCAAGAAGTTCTAAAATTCTACACAAAAGATCCTCCTTGGAGGACTCCTGAGTGAGTCACCAGTGAAGAGGTAGAAGCTTATAGGAGGAAACCCAGATTGAGAAGAACCCTGGGCAACTTGCCCCTCAGTGAAAGTGCTCCGTTCCATACAATAACATCTTCCCAGGTAAGTTGATGCTGCCACCTATCTTGGAAGGTTGACTTGGCCACATCCAAGGTATCCAGGGAGATGGGATTTATTGTTGCTCTAAGAGGTGGTTACAGTAAGGATTGAGGGGCTAAAGTGATACTGTTTGGCTCTACACTCATGACTCCCTTTCTGCCCATCATCTCATGATGTCATATTGTCATGATGCTGCAGTAAGCCAGGACACATCCTAGAGCATCCCTCTGGCCATTATCCCTGGGTGTGGGACATGCTCACTCCCCACCACTACCAAGATTGTGCTCCAATGGCTCATCCCCCTGCACTTCCCACTGTGTCAAAACCTTCCCATTGCTGTCCAATTCCTGAAGGTAAGAGAACCCACATCATATCTTCAGAGCCTGGCACAAAGTAAATGTCTGTTGAATAAATGAATGTGAGTTAATGAATGCAGGATTATAGTCTGAATTCTTCCATGCTTTACACCTTGACAGAATCTATCTCCTTCCTTCTTTTGTGAGTCTAACATCATAGCATTTCCTCAGAGGAAGTGACAAGGGGACATATTGCCTGTCCTCTTGTCTCCAGTTGGGACTGTAACTATATGCTCCCAAGTAGAAGGTCTTTTAGGGTTTCCACGGCTGAAAGGGAAGCAGCTGGGCTGTGGTTGAAAGAGCACTCAAGCTCGGAATCAGAAGTCCTGTTATGAGATCATTGTTCTTGCACTCACTAGCTAGAACTAAATTGCAAGAGAAGAAATGAGGCTGGAAAGTAGGAATAGGCTTTGTGCACCACTTGAGAGAGAATTTGGACCTCCATTCATTCAACAAAACTTTACTGAAGATCTGATCACTCTGGGTGCTGGGTGAAGCAATCATTGAGGAGCAAGACAATAGACAAGGGGACAAATTAGAAGGCCATATCATTAGTTATGGCAAAATGTAAAGATTGAAAGTGATAGGAGCAGAGAGCACTAGAAACACTGAAGAGCTATTTAGGAAGTAAAATTGATAGGATTTAAGGGAGAGAGGACAGTCTAGACAACTACACTACACCTGGGTTTTTGTTGTGAGAGACTTAGTGGATAATAGTATCACCAATAAACCTGAGAAACGATGGGCTCTGGTTTCACAGTTTGATGGGAGAAGACTCAGGGAAGTTAAGAGCTTGTTTGGGACATGTGAAATACTAGGAGGAGAAGGAAGAGAGAGCCAATAGACAACTGGATATACAGGTTTAGAGCTCAGGCAAGAGGCTCGACTGAAATGAGAGTTTGAAAACTCTTTGGTATGAAGTTAGCTAAGGAGAAGGTCCCCTTCATGGATCACAGCCTTGTTGTGGCAAAGGGGCTTGCATAACTCAATGAAGCTATGAGCCATGCCATGCAGGGCTACCCAAGATGGAAGGGTCATGGTGGAGCGTTCTGATAAAACATGGTCCACTGGAGGAGGGAATGGCAAACCACTCCAGTATTCTTGCCCCGAGAACCCCATGGACAGTATGAAAAGACAAAAAGATATGACACCAGAAGATGAGCCCCCCAGGTCAGAAGGTGTCCAATATGCTACCGGGGAAGAGTGGAGGACAATTACTAATAGCTCCAGAAAGAAGGAAATGGTTGGGCTAAAGCAGAAATGACGCTCAACTGTGGTTGTGTCTGCTGATGAAAGTAAAGTCTGATGCTGCAAAGAACAATATTTGCATAGGAAGCTAGAATGTTAGGTCCATGAATCAAGGTAAATTCGAAGTGGCCAAGCAGGAGATGGCAAGACTGAACATCAACATCTTAGAATCAGTAAACTAAAATAGACAGGAATAGGAGAATTTAATTAAGATAACCATTACATCTACTACTGTGGACAAGAATCCCTTAGAAAAATTGAAGTAGCCCTCATATTCAACAAAGAGTCCAAATGCAGTGAAAGTGAAAGTCCCTCAGTCGTGTCCGACTCTTTGCTACCCCATGGACTCACTATACATTCCATGGACTTCTCCAGGCCAGAAAACTGGAGTGGGTATCCTTTCCCTTCTCCAGGGATCTTCCCAACCCAGGGATCGAACACAGGTCTCCCGCATTGCAGGTGGATTCTTTACCAGCTGAGCCACAAAGTACTTGGATGAAACCTCATAAATGACAGAATGATCTTGCTTAATTTCCAAGGCAAACCATTCAACGTCACAGTAATCCTTGTCTATGTTCCAACCACTAATGCCAAAGAAGCTGAAGTTGAATGGTTCTATGAAGACATACAAGACCTTCTAGAACTAACAGTAAAAAAAGATGTCTTTTTCATCATGAAAGTGTTAGTTGCTCAGACGTGTCCTACACTTTGCAGTCCCATGGACTGTAGCCTGTTAGGCTCCTCTGTCCATGGAATTTTCCAGATAAGAATACTGGAGTGGGTTGCCATTTCCTTCTCTAGGGGACCTTCCCAACCCAGGTATCAAACCTACATCTCTTCTGTCTCTGGCATTGGTGGGTGGGTTCTTTACCACTAGTGCCACCTATCATAGGGGATTGGAACGCCAAAGTAAAAAGTCAAGAGATTCCTGGAGTAACAAGCAAGTTTGGCCTTGGAGTACAAAATGAAGTAGGGCAAAGGCTAACAGAGTTTTGTCAAGAAAACAGACTGGTCATAGCAAACATCCTGTTCCAACAACACAAAAGATGACTCTACACATGGACATCACCAAATGGTCAGTATCAAAATCAGATTGATTACGTTCTTTGAAGCCAAAGATGGAGAAGCTCTGTACAGTCAGCAAAACAAGACCTGGAGCTGACTGTGGCTTGTATCATGAGCTCCTTATTGCAAAATTCAGGCTTAAATTGAAGAAAGTAGGGAAACCACTAGATCATTCAGGTACGACCTAAATGACAGTGGAAGTGACAAATCGATCCAAGGGATTAGATATGGTGGACCGAGTGCCTGAAGAACTGTGCACAAAGGTTCATATTATTGTACAGGAGGCGGTGACCAAAACCATCCCAAAGAAAAAGAAGTGCAAGAAGGCAAAGTGGTTGTCTGAGGAGACTTTACAAATAGCTGAAGAAAGAAGAGAAGTGAAAAAAGGGAGAAAGGGAAAGATATACCCAACTGAATGCAGAGTTTCAGAGAATAAATAGCAAGGAGAGATAAGAAGGCATTCTTGAGTGAACAATGCAAAGAAACAGAGAAAAACAATAAAAGACTAGCAATCTCTTCAAGAAAATTGGAGATAGCAAGGGAATATTTTATGCAAGGATGGGCATGATAAAGGACAGAAACTGTAAGAACCTAATGGAAGCAAAAGAGGTTAAGAAGAGATGGCAAGAATCCACAGAAGAACTATACAAAAGAGGTCTTAATGACCCAGATAATTATGATGGTATGATCACTCTCCTAGAGCCAGACATCATGGAGTGTAAAGTCAAGTGGGCCTTAGGAAGCAGTACTATGAACAAAGCTAGTGGAGGTGATGGAATTCCAGCTGAACTATTTCAAATCCAAAAAGATGATGCTGTTAAAATGCTGTACTCAATATGTCTGCAAGTTTGGAAAACTCAGCAGTGGCCACAGGACTGGAAAATGTCAATTTTCATTTCAATCACAAAGAAGGGCAGTGCCAAGGAATGTTTAAACTACCAGACAATTGTGCTCATTTTGCATGCTAGGAAGGTTATGCTCAAAATCCTTCAAGCCAGGCTTCAGCAGTATGTGAACCAAGAACTTCCAGATGTACTAGCTGGAAAGGCAGAGGAACCAGAGATCAAATTGCCAATATTCATTGGATCACAGAGAAAACAAGGGAATTCCAGAAAAACATCTACTTTTGCTTCATTGACTATCCTAAAGCCTTTGACTGTGTGGATCACAACAAACTGTGGAAAGTTCTTAAAGAGATAGGAATACCAGACCACCTTATCTGCCTCCTGAGAAACCTGTATGTGGGTCAAAAAGCAACAGAACCTTACATGGAACAACTGACTGGTTCAAAATTGGGAAAGGAGTACAACAAGGTTGTATATTGTCACCCTGTTTAACTTGTATGCAGAGCACATCATGAGAAATGCCAGGCTGGATGAATCACAAGCTGGGATCAAGATTTCCAGGAGAAATATCAATAATCTCAGATATGCAGATGACACCACTTTAATGGCTGAAAGTGAAGAGGAACTGAAGAGCTTCTTGATGGTGTGGCAGAGGAGAGTGAAAAAGCTAGCTTTGCTTTTTTTTTTTTTCCGGTAAGTGGCCTGAGGTGACCTCTAAAAGTGGTGCGCTATTCACTCGACCCAGAAAACCCCACAAAATCATGCAAATCAAGAAGTTCAAATCTTCGTGTTCACTTTAAAAACACTCGTGACTTTGCACAGGCTATAAAAGGTATGCATATCTGAAAAGCCACCAAGTATCTGAAGGATGTCACTTTAAAAAAGAAGCAATGTGTGCCATTCCATCATTAAAACAGTGGAGCTGGATTCTGTCATTACCAGTGGAGTTGGTAGGTGTGCACAGGCCAAACAGTGGGGCTGGATGCAGGGTCGGTGGCCCAAAATGAGTGCTGAATTTTTAACTGCATATGCTCAAAAATGCAGAGAGTAATGCTGAACTTAAGGGCTTAGATGTAGGCTCTCTGGTCATTGAGCACATCCAGGTGAACAAAGCCCCCAAGATGTGGCGCAGGACTTACAGAGCTCATGGTCAGATCAACCCCTACATGAGCTCACCCTGCCAAATTGAGGTGATTCTCACTGAAAAAGAACAGATCGTTCCTAAACCAGAAGAAGACGTTGCACAGAAGAAAAAGATATCCCAGAAGAAACTGAAGAAACAAAAACTTATGGCCCAGGAATAAATGCTGCAAAAAGTAAATGCAAACAAAAGTAAAAAAAAAAAAAAGCTAGCTTAAAACTCAACATTCAAAAAAATGAAGATCATGGCATCTCACTTCATGGCAAATAGAAGAGGAAACAATAGAAACAGTGACAGACTTTATTTTCTTGGGCTCCAAAGTCACTGCAGATGGTGACTGCAGCCATGAAATTAAAAGATGCTTGCTGTTTGGAAGAAAAGCTATGACAAACCTATACCACATATTAAAAAGCAAAGATATCACTTTGCCAACAAAGACCTGTCTAGTCAAAGCTATGGTTTTTCCAGATGTAATGTATGGATGGGACAGTTGGACCATAAAGAAGGTTGAGCGTCAAAGAACTGATGCTTTCAAATTGTGGTGCTGGAGAAGACTGTTGAGAGTACAAAAGACTGCAAGGAGATCAAGCCAGTCAATCCTAAAGAAAATCAACCCTGAATATTCATTGGAAAGATTGATGCTGATTGGAGCTCCAGTAACTTTGGCCACCTGATGTGAAGAGCCAACTCATTGGAAAAGACCCTGATGCTGGGAAAGATTGAGGGCAGGAAGAGATGGAGGCAACAGAGGATGAGATGGTTGAATAGAATCACCAACTCAATGGACATGATTTTGAGCAAACTCTGGGAGATAGTGAAGGACAGGGAAGCCTGATGTGCTGCATTCCATGGGGTCACAAAGCGTTGGACACAACTCAGTGACTGAACAACAACAACAAAAGCAAGAAGGTATAGAGACAAGCAATGAGGATTAAAAACAGGACTTTCAAATATGCCAACTTTAAAAATACATATGAAAGACTATGTATAGGGGGATAAGTTAGGAATTTGGGGTTAACAGATACACACTACTATATATAACATATATAAATAATAGAACCTACAGTATAACACAGGGGAACCATGTTCAATATCTTATACTAACTATAGTGGAAGAGAATCCGAAAAGAATTATGTGTGTGTGCATGCTAAGTCTCTTCAGTCGTGTCCGACTCTGCGACCCCATGGACTGTAGCCTGCCAGGCTCCTCTCCATGGGGATTCTCCAGGCAATAAAACTGGAATGAGATCACCAGTCCAGGTTGGATGCATGAGACAAGTGCTCGGGGCTGGTGCACTGGGATGACCCAGAGGGATGGGATGGGGAGGGAGGTGGGAGGGGGGTTCAGGATGAGGAACATATGTAAATCCATGGCTGATTCATGTCAATGTATGGCAAAAACCACTACAATATTGTAAAGTAATTAGCCTCCAACTAATAAAAATAAATGAAAAAATAAATAAATAAATAAAATATTTATTTAAAAAAAAAGAACTGGAATGGGAAAAAAAAGAAATGGAATGGGTTGCCATGCCTTTCTCCAGGGGATCTTCTCGACCCAGGGATCGATCCAACATCTCTTGTCTCCTGCATTGGTTGGCGGGTTCTTTACCACTGGCACTACTACCTGGGAAGCCTGAAAAAGTACACACATATATATATGTGTGTGTGTATATATATATATATAAACTGAATCACTTTACTGTTTATCTGAAACTAACACACACTGTAAATCAACTATATTTCAATTAAAAAAGACTATAGATAAGGCAGCAATGAAGACTGAGAAGAAACAGACCGTCAAAGAGTTAGGAGGTGAGCCATGTTAGGAGACAATCATGAGAACCAAGGTAGGTTTTCAAAAGGCAGTAGTGCTTAGCACAAATGGTGTAGAGAAGAGGTCCAATCAAAGAAAGACTGCAAATGCCCCTGAGGCTTCTGCCCTGACAATTGCCCGTACAATTAACATAGTAGCAGAAGCCTGGTAGCTGTGGTCTGAGGAGTAACTGAGAGGAGAGGAAATGGAGGCAATGAATTAGACCACTTTTTCAAGGTTAGCTGAGGCTCAACACATGAAAATCCTAGCTGAAAGAAAATAGATGCTCAAGAGAGAGTTTTTAGAAGATGAGACGTGTGTGTGTGTGTGTGTGTGTGTGTAATTGCTGGGGAAGAAGCCAGCAGAGATTGAAGAGACAACAAAGAAGCAGGCATGATGATTGCATCCAGAACACAGAAAGAAGAATTAGCCTTTTGCAGGAAAAGAAATACTCCTCTCAGAGCAAAAGGAAAGAGTGAAGACTAGGAGATGCAAAAAAAAGCTTGTGATTCTGGAAGGGGAGCTCATACCTTATGGCCTCTATTCAAAAAAGGGGCAAATGTTTAGAATTGTGGCCAAGGGAAATGGGAGAGAGTTGAATAGAAATAAAAGGATCAACAGTGTTCAGAAAACAACTAAAACAACTAAAGTTAGAAATCACACATTTGTAGTAGTATCCATTTGACGAGCATCCAATTCTTCTCTAGAAGTTCTGGCAGAAGAACAGAGGAGGCGGATTTTCCAGTTGAATCAGGGTTTGGGATTTGTAAGATAAGTGTGATAGATAGGTAAGAGAGCTTGGATGGTAAAGTTATACTGGTCAGAATGATTAACCACAGAATCCAGAATGTGTAGGGAAAGAAGCAAGGACGGAGGATTGCTAATAAATTAGGAGAATGATGGGGTTAAGCGTCTGAAGTTGTAATGAGATAGAAGAGGTATGCAAGTAGGGAAGTATGAGAGCTAGAAGATTGTAGTGGGACTCTTGGGATGACAGAAGTCAGAAGTAATGAGATTCTAGCTGATATCAAGGTCAAGATAAGACCATGAAGTTGGTTTTCTGAAGTTTGGTGGAAATGAAAGTCATTAGAATTGAGGATGTCAAGGATCTGTGAGGCCAGGACAATGGTCCTTGATCCAGCTTGTATTAGAAATCTTAATGTTCATTGCAATCCTGACACACTAGAATCACCTGGGAGCTTTAAAGAAATCTATGCTAACATCCACAGACATTCAGATTCAATTGGTTTGAGTTGGTCCTAAGCATAAGTATTTTTTAAGTTTTCCAAGTGATTGCAGATTGAGAACCACTGGATGCATGCACTCATGCATGAGAATCATCTGCATGCATTTTGAAATCAGCCAGTGGACAACAGCAGTTGAAATAGGAAAGGAATATATATAAACCAGAGGGAACCAAAATCATCTAGGAATGTGGGAGAGTAGATGACAGTGATGGTGGAAGGAGGAGGATAGAGGGTGATAATACCAGGTGGAAAGAGTATTGAAGGAGGAAGTGGTTTTACACAATAGTGGGGAGCAGTGGTCTGGGAGCAGCTGCAGGGATTTAGGTGATGCTGATCCTAATTTGAGGCAGTGCACTGGTGGGATGTGGGAGGCGGAGCTGAGTTGTAGAGAAAGTATTGTGCCCACAAAGAACCTGGTTTTTGGAGTTAGTGCAGGAGGTACAGGGTGCATGCTGAGAAGAGGCTGAGCATGTAGAGGAACTTGCTTACCTTAGAGAGGTATTTGTAGAGCACACATTGGAATCACGGCTGCCACACTGCTCAGCTCCAGAGATGCCATTCATATTGGGAATGATGGGCCGGGTAAGGAAGAAAGTTCAGAGCAGTATGGGGGTGGGAGAATAAAAGAATGTTTGCAACTAGATGAGACTTCTGTGATTCTTCTCCCTCATATTGCTTTAAGTTTTGGTTTGTTTGTTTTTGGCTTCATGAAGAACTGATTAACAAATAGGTTTTGTATCTCACTCATTTCAAGTGGGTTTTTTCTAATGGCCTTCACTTTACATTTCTCAATGCATCTTTTTTCTTGAATTTTTCTCAGCCTTATTTGCCACTTACTCCTTACAATTTCTTGATGTGTCCCAGCTTGAAAGAACACTATTGTGACCTGATTTCACCACATCACCTTGCATTCAAAGGTCAGAGAGGCAACCGAGTCCCCCTACAATAAGGGCTGGTCTGCAGTTTCAGAGAAGCTGTTGAAGCTTTTACCACAAGGCTCCAATTGGGCATTACCTTCTGAAGACCTGATTCTTTCAGAAATAAGAGATGTGATAGATGTCTTCAAGAGAAGTGCAAAGGTACAAAAGGAGTTCCATGGTTAAAAGAAGTCACAGTTAAAAGAAGTTTAACCTTTGGGCCTCAAACACTGATGATTAGCGGACTAGAACATTCATTAGCTGAATAGATCAGAGACAGAATACTGACTCTGGTAAAGGTTAGAAAATAGATTGCAAGAGAGTAGGCATTTCCTATGTTAATTGGGCCTAGGAAAAGCTTCTGCTCTGAGTTGGCTAATCTGAACTCTATTTTCAAGGAAAAAAGCTCACGTAATAGTGCCCTTCCCCCACCCCATGCTTCGCATCCCCATCACAGCTATTTAGTGCAGAGTGAAAGCACCCGGCCCTGACTCTGGGAAGAAACAGCCAAATCATATTTGGCTTGGGGCTTGGCATTTACACATGTACCCTTACCTAACTTCAACAACCTATGGAACTTCCCAAACCAACCATACCTCACCTAGACAAGACACCAAGCCTAGGTAGTCTTTCTCAAACCTAGGGAAAGAAAAAATGGGTATGAATGGATGTTCCCAGCCTGTGATAAAAAGACTTGTAGGATGACCCCCTTCCAGTGATCCATATCCTTATATAACCTCCTCCCTTTGAGTGTAGGTAGGAGTATTAAATATGGTGTGCTATGCTACCACATTTCAAAATGGATGTTCCAGATGTAATTAAAGTCTGTAATCAGTTGACTTTGAGTTAATCAAATGAGAGATTATTCTGAATGGCAACTGAATCAGGTGAGCCCTGAAAAGAGACAAGAAATGTTTTCAACAAACAATGCCGCTGCATTTGGATATCCATAGGCAGAAAAAAAAAATTAAAGTTTGTGTAAACTTTGTACCTCATATAAAAATTAACTCAAAGTGGATCATAGATTTAAATATAAAATGTAAAACTATAAAATTTTTAGAAGAAAACATAGGAAAAAATCTTTGAGACCTAGGAATTGGTAAAGTGTTCTTAGGTTTAATATGAAAAGCCTGATCCATAAAAGAAAAAAATGAATATATTTGATGTCATCAAGATTAAAAACTTTTTCTCTGTGAAAGATTTGTTACAAGAAAGAAAAGAAAGCTACAGACCGGGAAAAAATATTTGCAACCATGTATACGGTAAACAACAAGTATCATGAATGAACTCTCGAAACTCAGTGGTAAAAAACCATCTAATCCAATTAGAAAATAAGCAGAAAGTATGAAGATACACTGAAGAGAATATGGAGATAGTAAATAAGTAAATGAAAATATGTTCAACATCATTAGTCATAACGGGATTAAAGTCACCTATCCAAAAGGCTGGAGAAGGCAATGGCAACCCACTCCAAGATTCTTGCCTGGAAAATCCCATGGATAGAGGAGCCTGGTAGGCTGCAGTCCATGGGGTGGCTAAGAGTCGGACACGACTGAGAGACTTCACTTTCACTTTTCACTTTCATGCATTGGAGAAGGAAATGGCAACCCACTCCAATATTCTTGCCTAGAGAATCCTGTGAACTGAGGAGCCTGGTGGGCTGCTGTCCATAGGGTCACACAGAGTCAGACATGACTGAAGCGACTTAGAATGCATGCCTGCATTGGAGAAGGAAGTGGCAACCCACTCCAGTGTTCTTGCCTGGAGAATCCCAGGGACGGGGGAGCCTGGTGGGCTGCCGTTTATGGGGTCACATAGAGTCGGACACGACTGAAGTGACTTAGCAGCAGCAGCATCCAAAAGGCTAAAATAAACTTTTTTTTAAAGTGACAACACCAAATGCTGGTTAGGAGGTGAAAAACTGGATCACTCATACACTGCTGGTAGAAATGTAAGATAATATAGCCACCTTGGAAAAAGAGTATGGTAATTTCTTTAAAAACTATAAATACACTTACCAAGTAGCTCAGCAACTGTACTCTTATGTTTATCCCAGGAAAATGAAAACCTATGTTGACACAAAAATCTGCACACAGTTGTTCATATCAGCTTTATTTGTAACAACCAGAACTGTAAACACCAAGATGTCCCTCACAAGTGAGTGAGTAAACAAACTGTCTTACATCCAGACCATGGAATACTACTCAGCTATAAAAAGGGACAAACCAATTGATACCTGCAAAAGCTTAGGTGGATTCCAAGTGTATTTTGCTGAGTGAAAAAAAAAAGCCAAAGGCCTCAAAAAGTCACGTTCTGTATGTTATATAACATTCTCAACATGACAAAATTATAGAGTTGGGGAGCAGATTAATAGTTGCCAGGAGTTAGAGATGATGGGAGGGAAGGGGGTGGGCATGACCATAAAGGAGTAGTAGGAGGGAGACTTTTGAAAGGATGAAATGCTTCTGAAACTTGACTGCAGTGGTGGTTACACAAATTTGTACATGCAATACAATTGCACTGAATTATATGCATACTTTGCACCAATGTCAGTTGCCTGAATTGGATATTAAACTGTAATTAAATAAGATGTAATCACTGAAGAACACTGGATAAGGAAACATGGGTCTTCTCTGTACTATATTTACAACTTCCTGCAATTTTATAGTTATTTCTAAATAAAAAGTTAAAAATGAGAGAGGGAGAAAGTCAGAGAGACAGAGAGGGCCAAGCAGATGCTCTTTTTTGGCCTCATAGAAGTAAAACACCATGTTATGAACTGCCTATGGAAAGGGCCATGTGGCAAGGACCCAAGAGTGACCTCTAGGAGCTGAGAGTAACCCCCAACCACCAACCAGTAAGAAAATGGAGACTTAAGTCCTACAATCACAAGGAACTAAATTCTGCCAACAACTAGTGAGCTTGGTAGAAAACTCCAAGCTTCGGAAAAGATTGCATTCCTGTGGACACCTTGATTTCAACCCAGTGAAACCCCAAGCAGATGACTCAGGTAAGCTTTGCCCAGACTTCTGAAGCATACAAACCATGAGATAACAAATTTGTTGTTGTTTTAAGCCACTAAATTTGTGATAATTTGTTACCCAGCAGAAGATAACTCAGGTACATCCCCAAGGGTGAGATGCCTTTGAACAACTGGGAGCTTTCCTTCTAGGGGCCACAGTTGAGACGTACACCACAGTCTGACAAAAGAAATCAGATCAGCAACATCGGTGGGGAGGGTCCAGTCTTGGAGTTGAAACAGATGCTCATGGTCTTTCCCCCAAAATATGATTTTTTAGTTTAGAGTCTTGAACTGCCTCCAAACCAACCCAGCCCTGCTGGCTGCTTGACCCTGCAGTCTGCTGTCACGTCCCAAATATGCTGTTCACAGTCACAAATGAATTGTGCATTGATGGCACCATGCATTTGCCCTGCTTCTTGCTGCAAATTTTCAGCTGGAATTAATTCCTCTTGCAGCCTTCCTGGCCCCGCCTGGGGAGGTGGCCTCACACCCAGGGCCCCAGCTGCTCGAGCAGCCCTATCTAGTTCATAGGCAGATGCATCAAGCCAGCTTCAGCTTCAGAAACTGGCTCCATTCCCCTTCCTCCTAGGCCCCAGAGCCAGGGCCGGGAGGACACCCAGGCTGGCTCTCACTGAATACCAAAAAGGTCAAAGGAATAGAGTGGGATTGCACAGTGGGCTGGGAGCTTTCTTTCAAACTTGCTGCTTGCTCACTCTCTCAGTCTACTCAGGCTGCCTTAACAAAATACCACAGATTGAGTGGCTTAAACAACAGAAATTTATTTCCCTACAGTCTGGAAGCTGGAAAGTCCAAGATCAAGGTGCTGGCAGACTTGGTTCCTGGAAAGGGTTCTCTTTCTGGCTTGCAGACAGCTGCCTTTCTCACTATGGTCTCACATGGGAGAGCGAGCGAGCTCTGGGGTCACCTCCTCTTACAAGGACACCAGCCTGTGGGATTAGGGTCCCACTCTAGAGGAGCCTGCTGGCTACAGTCCATAGGGTTGCAAGGAGTCAAACACTTGCAACTAAGCATGCACGCACATACGTATGCATGCACTTATGACCTCATTTAACCTTTATTACCTCTACATAGTCTCTATTTCCAAATATACTTGCTTTGGTGGTTAAGGCTTCAATATATGAATTTGGGGGAAACAAACATTTAGTCCTCAACAGCCACCTTCTGCTGTGCTGCCAGCATTCACAAATACTGTTCCGCTACAGGTGGGCAGGGTTGGGGAGGGGTAGAGAAAAGAGTCATCTGATCATGCCCTCAGAAGCTTGACCAACCTCACTTCCAGGATTGGAAGGTGGTATGTATTGTGGAAGGGCTTCCCAGGTGGCATTAGTGGTAAAGAACCTGCCTGCCAAGGAAGGAGATACAAGAGACTCAGGTTAGATCCCTAGGTTGGGAAGATCCCCTGGAGGAGGACATGGCGACCCACTCCAGTATTCTCACCTGGGAAATCCCATGGACAGAGGAAACTGGAGGGCTACAGTCCACAGGGTCGCAAAGAGTCGGGCACAACTGAAGCAACTTAACACACATTCACAAATGTATAGTGGACTTTGGTGTTAGGCGTGTGTTTCCATTTACTGGTTGTGAGACTTTGGGAGAATCATTTAAACACACTCAGCCTGTTTCCTCATCTGTCAAATGGGGACTATAACATATATTTCTCATGGGTGATTTGAGGGTTAAATGTAAAAGCACCCTATCAGCACATAGCACATGGTGGGTATTCAATAAATATTGGTGTCCTTCCCCACTGAATCTCTCAGCCCATTCCCCACACCACCTACCTTCACCAGGTCCAACGCATGCTCTGACTACCACACACACTGATGTGTTTGTTCTGGGTAGAAGACAGCAATACTCAGCCTCCTTGAATTTAAGGCTGTGGTAGGCGGAATTTCTAAGAATGACCTCTAGGATTTCATGTCCTCATTCCCAGAACCTGTAAATGTGATAACACATTACGGCTGTGCTTGTGCTATGTTATATAGCCTAGTTGACCTTAAAAAATGGGAGATGCAAGGGAATAGTTTTCACCCTTAAAAAGGAAGGAAATTCTGATGAATGCTACATCATGGATAAATATTGAAGACATTATGGTACATGAATAAGCCAATCACACACAAAAAAAGTATTGTATAATTTCATTTATATGAGGTACCTAGAATAGTCAGATTCATACAGAAAGAAAGTAGAATAGTGCTTTCCAGGGGCTGGAAGAGGAAGGAATGGATTACTGTTTTATGGATATAGAGTTTCAGTCTGGGGTTTTGCAGATGAATAGTGGTGATAGGTGCACAGCAATACCAATGTATTCAGTGACACTGAATTGTACACTTAAAAATGGTTAAAATACCTCCAACTAATAAAAAAAATTTTTAAAAACAAAAAAAAATGGTTAAAATAGTATATTTTCTGTTATATATATTTTACTATACAAGAAAGGGATTTTTCTGAATGGACCTGATCTAATTACAGGAACCCTTAAAAGTGGAGAACTTTCTCCAGTTGGTGGCAGGAGAGAAGGCAGAAGGAAAAGTCAGCGTTGATACCTTGTTGCAGGTTTGAAGATGAAGAGGGCCACAGGAGAAGAAATGCTGGTGACCTCTGTTTAAGCAGTGAGGGCCCCCAACTGACAGTCAGTCAGGAAGTGGGCCTACAACCATAAGAAAGTGGATTCTGCCAACAACTTAAACCAACGTGGAAACGGATTCTTACTCAAGCCTCCAGATAAGAACCTAGGACAGCCAAAACCTTGATCTTGGTCTTAGAGACTCTGAGCAGAGAACCTAGTGGAACCCATCCGAACTTCTGACCTGCAGAACTGTGAGCTAGTAAGTATTGTTTTAATCTGCTTTGGGTTTTAGTCCTATGAGGAAGAACCAGTTCATGCCCTAGAAATTTGCTGCTATAAGCTTTACTCTTTTAAATACATATGCATGCACTTTGCCACCTATTTTTTGAGTGCCTCCTTTGTGCCAGACAGTAGGCTTTGAAGATGCAGGAACAGCACAGATGGAGCTATGAAACTTCCAGCTTTGCCCAAGGGCAGTATTCCTCACTCTGGCCAAATGGAGGCATGCTTTCTGATCTGTTATCAAAAATCCCCTTGGGCCTTCCCAGCACCTGAAGGCTAGGTGCCATTCCCTAGTGGTTGTGATGGGAGTGGAAAAAGGGGCATTGACAGAGAGGTCCAGGTTGGGCAAATCTCTCCAAGGCTCAGGGCCTGGGCACAGCAATTCTGTACCAAAGCATGTCAACATCCCTTGGGTCTGCTTGTGGGAGCTGGGCAGGGCTCTCAGTATCTTGGGACAGACTGAGGCCCAAACAAATGAAATGGAACATTCTGCCTGAATTTCTGAAAGAGTAAGCATAGGGGGAGTTCCTATGGTCCAGCAGCTAAGATTCCATGCTCCCAATGCAGGGGATGTGGGTTCGATCCCTAATCAGGGAACTAGATCCCGTGTGCCACAACTAAGAGTTCACATGTCACAACGAAAATTGAAGACCTTGCATATTGCAACTAAGACCCAGTGCATCCAAATAAATAAATATTAAAAAATAAATAAAAAGAGTAAGTGCAGGGACGGGAGGTGAATTGAGTGTTACCTAGGGCCATTTTCAAGGTTCATTGTGTATGTGTGTGTGTGTGTGTGTGTTAGTTGCTCAGTTATTCCTGACTCTTTACGACTCCATGGATTGTAGCCTGGCAGGCTCCTCAGTCCATGGAATTCTTCAGGCAAGAATACTGGAGTGGGTTGCCATTCCCTTCTCCAGGGGATCTTCCCAACCCAGGGATCAAACCTGGGTCTCCTGCATTGCAGGCAGATTCTTTATCACCTGAGCCATCAGGGAAGCCCAGTCAAGGTTCATAGTGGTTATTTGAAAAGGAGAGCCAGAGAGAGGGCTGCATGGTGGAAGATGTGCTTGAGGGTGACTGGGAAAGTGGCTGGGAGCAGAGAAAGACTGGCCAAAGATAGCAGAAGTGCATACACAAGCCAGATGGGCAGGAGTCCAAGCCGGAGAAGAAAACAGAGTTGGAGTGGGATACCGAGAGAAGGCAGGGAGGAAGGGGCAACAGTGGAGAGAGGCCCAGGCCTGGCCAAGCTCAGGACTTCCATCAGCAACTGAGAGCCAGGGTGGGGCCTATGCTTTGGAGACCTGATTCTTCTTCCAGGCCCTCCTGGGCAAAGCTGGGGCCTAAGCTTTGGGGGAAGTGCCAGGGGTGAGGCTGGGGACAGTTCAACTCTCCAACCCCTTAGCAGCCCTTACTAACTCACTGGTAATCTGTTTATGTGTTTATTTGCAAGATTGGTTTCTGCTTCAGTGAGGGGAAGTTTGGCTCCCTGCCCTCAGTCCCCCAGTTCTGAGTTAAACTCCTCCACAGGGCAAGCTGCCTGCTCCCTACCCCACTTGGCTGACTTTCCCCTGCCCACTCTGTGCCTTTGGCCCCTGGCTGGTGGACTAAGAAATTCTGGAGGGCTGGTCCTCTGGGACAGGCCAGGATTCTGGTTCCCTACAGACCCAGACATCTGGGGTGGGGGTGGGGCGGGCCTGGGCAGAAACTCAGGCTCCATAGGAACCCTGAGAAAATCAAACTGAAATCTCGCCCAGGGAAATTTGCAGTTGTCCAGCAAGAGCTTCATTTTAATACATGCGGTAATTTTTTGTTGTTGTGTTTATTCAGACTGCAGCAGCTGCAGAGGGAGAGGTCCCCAAGGAGGGCAATGAGGTTGGAGCAGAGTGGCAGGGTGGGGAGAAGGTAAAGGCTGGGTTGCCACCAAAGGCCAGAGTTTAATATGGGGGAAAGAGAGAGGTACAGGCAGTTGGAATATAAGAGGAAATACTTAGGGATGCAGGACTGTGTCTGGGGGGAGGGAAGAAGGGGAGGTATAGCAGCAGCCAAGGGTGGGGTGAAGGCCTGATTAGGGTGGCACATGGTGTGGATGATGGAAATGGGGCAGAGTAGGGAGGGCAGGAGAGAATCACCCTTTTACTGTTGATGATGATGGTCTATTGCCATCATTATTCAGCACGTGAAATATTTTTCTACTGCAAAACTGAAGAGATAAAATTCTGGAAGGTCATTCCCAAGGATAGGAGAGGGGCACCTGAATGAATCATCAGAGAAACCCTGGGGAAGTAGGTGGAGTTTGTAACCTGAACTGGAAGAAGCCTGATGATTCATTGGGCTCGAGACCTGTCAATCCTCTCTCCTCTGCCAACAGACTGAGAACTGGAGGTGTTGCTCAGGGGAGACATAGAAACCCAGTGAGTGCTGTAATAGGGGGAGGGGAGTGAGTTTTGAAACGGGAAGAGACAGAGTGTCTGCTATTGACCTTTGAAGGGGCCTGACCTGAATCATAGAACCAGAAATGACCTTGTGATCATCTGATCTAATCTTTTAATCTTACACTTACAGAACTGGAACTCAGAAAAGCAAAGTGATTTGGCCAAGGTCACAAAGTTGCAGTAGTGAACTGGGCAGATGGACGGGCTTCAGAAAGAGGCCACATAGGTCACTAGAGAAAATGGCCCCAGATGTTAGCCTAGATAAGGTCTGCAAATACTCGATGCCATTTAACCGCTGCAAATACAGCTGGCCCTCCATATTGGCAGATTCTGTATCTGAGACTTCAACCAGCCACAGATTGAAAATTTATATTTTCAAATTTGCTGTTGTTGTTGTTGTTGTTCAGTCGCTCAGTCATGACCAACTCTTTGTGATCCCATGGACTGCAGCACACCAGGCTTCCCTGTCCTTCACCATCTCCTGGAGCTTGGACTCATCTCCATTGAGTCGGTGATGCCATCCAACCATCTCGTCCTCAAAAATCAAAACTTGAATTTGCCCTGCTCTGGCAAATATTTTCATAGCATTTACATTGTATTTACAACTATTTTCATAGAATTTATATTGTATTAGATACTATAAGTAATCTAGAGATGATTTAAAGTATAAAGCACGATGTGCATGGATTATATGCAAATACTACGCCATTTTGTATAAGTGCCTTAAGCATCCATGGATTTTGGTATTCATGGCAGTCCTGGATACAGAGGGATGATTGTATGTAGTACCTTATATCCATTTCTCATGGTTACAGAGGGATGACTGTATGTAGTGCCTTATATCCATTCCTGTTCCCATGGTGGACATTGTTAATTGTTCACTGTACCCCAACTTCAGTGCTGACTCAACCTGAAAGTCCTTCTTAAACTGAGCACTCTAGGCAACATTGCAACAGAAATGAAAGCAGTTTGTAATTTCAGACTTAGAATAAATGCTGTGTGTCACAAAAGGATAGAAGTAGTTCTAATGTCTAATCGATTAGATGTCTTTATCTAAGGCTCTTTGTGTGCATGCATGCGAACTCCCTTCAATCATGTCCGATGCTTTGCAACCATATGGACTATAGCCCACCAGGTTCCTCTGTCCATGGGATTCTCCAGGCAAGAATACTGGAGTGGGCTGTCATGCCCTCCTGCAGGGAATCTTCCCAACCCAGGGAATGAACCTGCATCTCTAATGTCTCCTGCATTGGCAGGCAGGTTCTTTACCATTAGCTCCACCTGGGAAGCCCAGGCTGCAAGCAAAAGAAAGAAGAGTTGCCCTCAGGAAGGGAAGAAACCAGGACATCTCTGTCAACCTAAAGAGTAGAAGCTTGGGAATTCCCTGGTGGTCCAGTGGCTAAGACTCTGCACTCCTGATACAGGGGGGCTGGGTTCGATCCCTGGTCAGGGAACTAGATGCCACATGCCACAACTAAGACTCTATGCAGCCAAATGAATAAAAATAAATGTTTAAAAAAAAAAAAAAAAAAGAGTAGAAGCTTGTGACCCTTCCTCACAAAAGCACTATGAGTCATGAGACTCAGCTCCAATGACTGATGCCCAAGCTTTGTTGCTTTGTGTCTCCCATTATCAAACTCCCCAGACAGAGAAGTTGATTGGACCAACTTGGAACAAATTTTTAAGCCCTGGAACAGTAAGTGATTGGAGGGAAGACAGAGTCATATAGCACAGGGCAGACTTTGCCATTAGGCCTGTGAATTGGGGCATGCCTAGAGTTGCTTTCAGGAGAAGGCAATGGCACCCCACTCCAGTACTCTGGCCTGGAAAATCCCATGGATGGAGGAGCCTGGTAGGCTGCAGTCCATGGGGTCGCTAAGAGTCAGACACGACTGGGCGAATTCACTTTCACTTTTCACTTTCATGCATTGGAGAAGGAAATGGGAACCCACTCCAGTGTTCTTGCCTGGAGAATCCCGGGGACGGGGGAGCCTGGTGGGCTGCCGTCTATGGGGTCCATGGAGTCAGACATGACTGAAGCGACTTAGCAGCAGCAAAAGCAGCAGAGTTGCTTTCAGCTACAATTAATAGAAAACACATCAAAAGTGACTTACATAATGAGGAAAATTCATTGTCTAACCAATACCATGTTTAGGAATATGGAGTTCTGGGATTGGTTAATTCACCATCAGTTCAGTTCAGTTCAGCTCAGTCGCTCAGTCGTGTCCGACTCTTTGTGACCCCATGAATCACAGCACGCCAGGCCTCCCTGTCCATCACCAACTCCCGGAGTTTACTCAGATTCATGTCCATCGAGTCGGTGATGCCATCCAGCCATCTCATCCTCTGTCGTCCCCTTCTCCTCCTGCCCCCAATCCCTCCCAGCATCAGGGTCTTTTCCAATGAGTCAACTCTTCGCATAAGGTGGCCAAAGTATTGGAGTTTCAGCTTCAGCATCAGACCTTCCAATGAACACCCAGGACCGATCTCGTTTAGGATGGACTGGTTGGATCTCCTTGCAGTCCAAGGGACTCTCAAGAGTCTTCTCTAACACCACAGTTCAAAAGCATCAATTTTTCAGCACTCAGCTTTCTTCACAGTCCAACTCTCACTTCCATACATGACCACTGGAAAACCATAGCCTTGACTAGACAGGCCTTTGTTGGCAAAGTAATGTCTCTGCTTTTTAATATGCTATCTAGTTTGGTCAGAACTTTCCTTCCAAGGAGTAAGCGTCTTTTAATTTCATGACTGCAATCACCATCTGCAGTGATTTTGGAACCCAAAAAAATAAATTCTGACACTGTTTCCACTGTTTCCCATCTATTTCCCATGAAGTGATGGGACCAGATGCCATGATCTTAGTTTTCTGAATGTTGAGTTTTGAGCCAACTTTTTCACTCTCCTCTTTCACTTTCATCAAGAAGCTTTTTAGTTCTTTTTCACTTTCTGCCATAAGGGTGGTGTCATCTGCATATCTGAGGTTATTGATATTTCTCCTGGCAATCTTGATTCCAGCTTGTGCTTCTTCCAGCCCAGCGTTTCTCATGATGTACTCTGCATATAAGTTAAATAAGCAGGGTGACAATATACAGCCTTGATGTACTCCTTTTCCTGTTTGGAACCAGTCTGCTGTTCCATGTCCAGCTCTAACTGTTGCTTCCTGACCTGCATACAGGTTTCTCAAGAGGCAGGTCAGGTGGTCTGGTATTCCCATCTCTTTCAGAATTTTCCACAGTTTATTGTGATCCACACAGTCAAAGGCTTTGGCATAGTCAATAAAGCAGAAATAGATGTTTTTCTGGAACTCTCTTGCTTTTTCGATGATCCAGCAGATGTTGGCAATTTGATCTCTGGTCCCTCTGCCTTTTCTAAAACCAGCTTGAACATCTGGAAGTTCACAGTTCACGTATTGCTGAAGCCTGGCTTGGAGAATTTTGAGCATTACTTTACTAGCGTGTGAGATGAGTGCAATTGTGCAGTAGTTTGAGCATTCTTTGGCATTGCCTTTCTTAGGGATTGGAATGAAAACTGACCTTTTCCAGTCCTGTGGCCACCGCTGAGTTTTCCAAATTTGCTGGCATATTGAGTGCAGCACTTTCACAACATCATCTTTCAGGATTTGAAATAGCTCAACTGGAATTCCATTACCTCTACTAGCTTTGTTCATAGTGATGCTTTCTAAGGCCCCCTTGACTTCACATTCCAGGATGTCTGGCTCTATGTGAGTGATCACACCATTGTTACTATCTGGGTCATGAAGATCTTTCTTGTACAGTTCTTCTGTGTATTCTTGCTACCTCTTCTTAATATCTTCTGCTTCTGTTAGGTCCATACCATTTCTGTCCTTTATCGAACCCATCTTTGCATGAAATGTTCCCTTGGTATCTCTAATTTTCTTGAAGAGATCTCTAGTCTTTCCCATTCTGTTGTTTTCCTCTATTTCTTTGCGTTGATCACTGAGGAAGACTTTCTTATCTCTCCTTGCTATTCTTTGGAAGTCCTGTGTAAGTTCTGTGACTCTGTGCTGGAGTTAATGGTGACCTCCTCCAAGAGGGCTTATGCCATACCCAGGTCTGCTGTACCTGGAGCCCCTGCCCCTGTGGCAGGCCACTGCTAACCTGTACCTCTGGAGGAGACACTCAAACACTCAAACACTCAAAGCAGGTCTAGTTCAGTCTCTGTGGGTCTCCTGGTGCGCACAAGGTTTTGTTTGAGCTCTCTGAGCATCTCTGGTGGGTATGGGGTTTGATTCTAAACATTATTTTGCCCCTCCTACCATCTTGCTGGGGTTTCTCCTTTGCCCTTGGATGTGGGGTATCTTTTTTTGGTGGGATTCAACTTTCTCCTGTCGATGGTTGTTCAGCAGCGAGTTGTAATTTTGAAGTTCTCACAGGTAAAATGAGTGCGTGTCCTTCTACTCCACCATCTTGTAGGCAGAGACATGCTTCAGGAAAACCAAAAGGGACCAAGGGAAACAGGTTGAGGTGAAGGTAGGCTTTTCAGAGATCAGAGCCATAGAGATCTCTAAGAAGAGCTACAGAAACCCCTTCAAGGCCTCCTGAGGTGCTAGATAGGGCTTTTGAGGGCTAGATAAGTGTTTTTCTTATGCATGAGACCAGGACCCAGGATAGTTCTCTCAGGGGTCAGCAGAATGACTCAGGACAAATATAATGTTTCCTAGGACCAAGAAGTCATCTGGAAATGTTCCCCATCTCACCCCCTGTCCAAAACTAAATTAACAAAGCAGTTTCTGGAAAAGACAGAGAATCCCATCAGCCCTAATGGTGGCACTAACCCAAACTTTCCAGGCAATGAGTCTGAGTAGCGTGGTTGAGACACGATTGAGGCCAAGACTAGGAATAGGAATTGAGTGCCCTATATACTGTGCCAGCCAAGCCCATCAGTGGAGAGAACTGAGCTCCATTAGGAAAAGGAATCAGTCTTCTGTAAACTCATTTATTTCTAAGGTTCTGTAATTTAAAAAAATTTCTTGTGTTGCCCTCAATTTCTGAGGAAAATTTCTTTTGCAAACTCCCATCCTGTCTCAGATCAGTTCAAATGAAATGGCATTTGGCCACAGATGGGTCAAGACTGCTAGGAAGATGATCAAGCTCCCAAGCAGGAGGAATGGAGGTGGCTGTAATGGGCGACTTGAGGTCTTGGGATGAGAAGAGGGAGCCAAGGTAGATCAAGAGATGTCATTTCTTTTTTTTTTTAAAAGATGCCATTTCTATGAGACAAAGGTCCTTTCCAGACATATCCCTCATAGAGAGGGAATGTACATGACTGTGGTCTGTGTATAGGACACTATTTGAACACTTTGGACCTGAAGGCAAGAGGAGCTGATGAGGATTTAGGTTGGGGTCCTTTTGAGGAAAGACTATACCCAAGGGAGTTTCCACTCTTTACTCTTTCTCACTTTTGCCTCTGCCTTGAATATATATGTGAATGTGAAAGTGAAAGTTGCTCAGTTGTGTCTGACTCTTTGTGACCCCATGGACTACACAGTCCATGGAATTCTCCAGGCCAGAATACTGGAGTGGGTAGCCTTTCCCTTCAAGAGGGGATCTTTCCAACCCAGGGATAGAACCCAGGTCTCCCAGATTACAGGCAGATTCTTCACCAGCTGAGCCACAAGGAAAGTCCAAGAATACTGGAATGGGTAGTATATCCCTTCTCCAGTGGATCTTCCCAACCCAGGAATCGAACCAGGGTCTCCTTCATTGCAGGCAGATTCTTTACCAACTGAGCTATCAGGGAAGCCCATATGTGAATATGCACGTTACCAAATCTCAAAGAGCCCCAGTTTTTCTCATTTTTAAGGTAGAGATACCAAGTAGGGATGCTGAGAGGATTAAATGAAATCATTTGTCAAATGTTTAACATTCATAGTCCAGAGCAAGTGGTCAAAGAGTCAATAAAATCAATAAAACATATTTCCTTTTTTTTTTAACTTACTTCAGTGTGTGTGTGTATATATGTTTGTGCCAGACATTGGATACTCTGCTAGGGGTTGAGTATTCAGAGATTAAATTATACAGTCCTCCTGCCCTTGAATATCTTGCAGTCTATAAGAAAGTTAAAGAAACATCATTTACAATGAAGTCTCTAGTAAGGGTATATATGCATATGGAGAAAGTGAATCCAAGGTCTACTTGAGGAATTCTGGGATGACTTTACAGAGGAAGTAGCATTTAATCTAGGCTCCAAAGGATAAAGAATTTGTTTGGTGGGCAAGCATGGAGACAATCTTCAAGATAGAGGAAACAGTACTTTTAAAGCACAGAGGTCTGGGAGGGCATACTTAACCCAGTGTTGTTGGAACTTTACCTGTTACTGTAATAGGCAAAGAAGGTACATTTAATCTTATAGTCTGGGGTATGTTACTGAATGATTTTGAGCAGGAAAGTGGCTTATAACATTAGCAGTGATATTTTAGGATGATTTGGGGGGTGGGAATGAAATTAGAGGTTAGACAAAAGAGTACTATGTGGGGCAAGGTTGGACCTTATCTGGAGTATTGGCAAATGGAGATGAAGAGGAGGAAGTGGATTGGACAGTTATTGAGAAATCAGAACCTTTAGAACTTAGTGATGAATCAGTTGTGGAGAATGAGGGAGGAGAGGCATCTACTATATGTCTGGTGTTTGGGTAGCTGGGTAAAATGATGGAAACATGCACTGGGATAGGCAACATGAAAGGAAGATGGATCACAGTGTGGGGCAGGGAGGAGATGACGAGCTCCATTTTGGAATGTCAGGTTGAAGAGCCTAGGGGATGTTCAAGTAGAGATATTCACAGTCAACACGGGAGTGAAATAGGAGCTAGAAATGGAAATTTAGAAAATACCAGCAGCAGTTAAGAGAAGAAGAGGAACAGTGACATTAAAAGGTAGACAGAAATCCTTTGGAAGACAGTCTGTTAGTTCTTCAAAAGGTTAAAAATGGAGTTACCATTTGACCCAGCAATTCTGCCCCTAGCTGTATACTCAAGAGAAATGAAAACATATGTCCACACAAAAACTTGTGCATAAGTGTTCCTAGCAGCACTATTCACAACAGTCAAAAGTTCTGAAACATCCATCAATGGATAAATGGATAAACCAATTGTGGCATATGCACACAATGGAATATTGTTCACTCATAAAAAGGAATGAAGCATTCACACATACTTTGACAGTGATGCCAAAGGAAAGAAGCCAGACACAAAAAAACCACATATTGTTTTTTATATAATTCCATTTTAATGAAATGTCTGGAATAGGCAAATCCCGAGAGACAAAGTAGACTAGGGGTTTCCTAGGGCTGGTGAGGATTGAGAAATTGGAGGTGGTGGCTAAGGGGTATTGGGTTTCTTTTGAGGATAATGAAAGTGTTCTGAAATTAGATAGTAGAGAAGGTTACACAACTTGGTGTTTACACTAAAATCCACTGAATTGGACTTACCTGATGCTACAGTGGATAAGAATCTTCCTGCCAATGCAGGGGACACAGGTTGGATTTCTGGTCCAGGAAGACTCCACATCCTTGGAACAACTAAGCCTATGCACTACAACAACTCAGTCCACACTCTGGAGCCCACATGCTGCAACTACTGAAGCCCATTGTGTGCCTAGAGTGTGTGCTCCACAACAAGAAAAGCCACCACGATGAGAAGACTGTGCACCACAACAAGGAGTAGCCCCTGCTTGCCACAATTAGACAAGCCCTCACGAAGCAACAAAGACCCAGAGCAATCAAAAATTAAATAATTAATGAATTAAATAAAATAAATATTCTAAAAAACCCCACAGAATTGCATACTTTAAATGGGTGAGTTGTTGTTGTTTAGTCACTTATTCGTGTCTGACTCTTTGCAACCCCATGGACACCAGGCCTCCCTGTTCTTCACCGTCTCCCAGAGCTTGCTCAAACTCATGTCCATTGAGTCGGTAATGCCATCCAACCATCTCATCCTCTGTTGTCCCCTTCTCTTGCCTTCAATCTTTCCCAGCACCAAGGCTTTTTCTATTGAGTCAGTTCTTTGTATCAGGTGGCCAAAGTATTGGAGCATCAGTCCTTCCAATGAATATTCAGGATTGATTTCTTTAGGATTGACTGGTTTGATCTCTTTGCTGTCAAAGAAACTCTCAAGTATTCTCCAGCACCACCGTTCGAAAGCATCAATTCTTCAGTGCTCAGCCTTCTTTATGGCCAAACTCACACATCCATACATGACTACTGAAAAAACCATAGCATTAACTATACAGACCTTTGTTGGCAAAGCAATGTCTGCTTTTTAATACGCTGTCTAGATTTGTCATGAGTTAAGCAGGTTCCAGGAGTTGGTGATGGACAAGGAAGCCTGGAGTGCTGCAGTTCACAGGGTCGCAAAGACTCAGACACAAATGAGTGACTGAGCTGAGCTTTGTCATAGCTTTTCTTCCAAGAAGCAAGCATCTTTTAATTTCATGGCTGCAGTCACCATCTGTAATGATTTCAGAGCCCAAGAAAATAAAGTCTGTCACTGTTTCCATTGTTTCCCCATGTATTTGCCATGAAGTGATGGGACTGGATGCCATGATCTTAGTTTTCTGAATGCTGAGTGTTAAGCCAGCTTCACTCTCCTCTTTTACTTTCATCAAGAGGCTCTTTAGTTCCTCTTTGCTTTCTGCCATAAGGCTGGTGTCAGGTGCCATCTGTGTATCTGAGGTTATTGATATTTCTCCCTGCCATCTTGATTCCAGCTTGTGCTTCATCCAGCCCTGCATTTTGCATGATATACTCTGCATAGAAGTTAAATTAGCAGGGTGATAATATACAGCCTTGATGTACTCCTTTCCAAATTTGGAACCTGCTCATTTTTCCATGTCTAGTTCTAACTGTTGCTTCTTGACCTGCATACAGGTTTCTCAGGAGGCAGGTAAGGTGGTCTGGTATTCCCATCTCTTTAAGAATTTTCCACAGTTTGTTGTGATCCACACAGTCAAAGGCTTTAGCGTAGTCAATGAAGCAGAAGTATGGTGTGTGAATTGTATCTTAATAAAACTGTTATTAAAAAAATTTAATATGGGCAGAGAAAGAAAAACTGTCAGAGAAAATGATAAGGGGGAAAACCCAGAGGTAGGGTAACGCAGAGCAAGCACTGGGGCAGATACACAGAAAATAAGAGCAGATCAAGAGAGTTTTCTACAACAAGGGTTAAATGCCATGGACAAGCCATGTATGATTACAGCTGCCTTTCTTCTTCTCTTCCCTCTTTTTCCTCCTGTCTGGATAAGGAGACATCTCCACTCCTGATCCCTAGAAGGCAGGAGAGTCTAGACCTTCTCATACTCAGGCCCTAGAACTTGTTCTCATGCAAAGTAATGGCAGTGTATGAACAAAACAAAAGCTTGTTTACACAAAGGCAGGGACCACATTAGGGGAAAGGATAAGATTATTACCAATGAGAAATCTTAAGATAATCAGCCAGTCTCTTCCAGATGACCAGTTTTTTTCCTAGAAGAAATATGAATTTTTTCAGTAGCTGGTACAAAGACAAATGCCAGTGGGGCATGGTACAATGAAGTAGAATGACACTTAAATACCCTTCATTTTGGCAAAGTCATCATCAAAAAGCACTAAGTCATTTCATATGCAAGACCCTACATAAAGTATTTTGACCAACTGGTTCCTTTGTCTTCAATACTTCCTTGAATGGAGCTTATAATCCAAATCCATGAAGGCCATGTGTACACTGGACTGTGAGTTCTACCCGTGAGAAGATCACTAGTTATTTGTTTCTCTACATCCAGCATACCACAGGAGACATGATACAATAGAGATGTTCAGTAAGGATTCCTTAACTGACCAATTGACTGACTGTCTAAATGAATGAAGCAAGTGGACACACATTAACAAAAGAGCAACATGTGTAAAGGCTAGATGACAGGAGAAATTAAATTCCTATAGTAGAGGGGTATGCAAGTGAGGGAAGATATGGAAAGTTCCAGGTTTAGTTGAAGGGAGTCTAGTTTGCCTTGCCAGTTCAGACCAGGCAGAGAAAGTTCCTGAGTGGAGCTGACCTAATCTGAGGCAGTATGGAGTGATGACCTGTGGAAAAGCAGAAAGGCAAGCCCATTCCACAGGCATACCAATCCAAACACTGCAGCCAACACACACAACAGAACTGCAAACCCAGTTTGGCCTGAGGGCCATATTTGGCAACCTTTGGGAAGCCTTCTTAAGAGGAGGTGGCAGTCAGAGATGTTTGGGTGAAAGGAGATAGAAAGCTTGTGTGTTATGGGGAGTCTGTATTCCAAGCCCAAGTTGGGACAGGTTGCTCTGAGGAAAGGAACTTTGAGTTAGGGACACAGACAGGCCAGCCAAGGAAGAAAGAAGAGATTGGAGAAATGAGGTTAGCTGGAGCTGCCAGGAAAGAGACAAAGTCCCAGTAAGTGAACAATGGAGAAGTCACCCCAGGAGAAAGAGATAGAATTTGGACTGGACTCATAACGCTTTTGGGGTTTCCCAGGTGGCTCAGCAGTAAAGAATCCACCTGCAATGCAGAAGACGATGATTTGATCCCTGGATCAGGAAGATCCCCTGGAGGAGGGCATGGCAACCCACTCCAGTATTTTTGCCTGGAAAATTCCATGGACAGAGGAGCCTGGCGGGCTACAGTCCGTAGGGTCACAGAATCATACACAACTGAATCGACTGAACACAGCACACACACATAGCACTTAGAGCATAATATCACGAATATTTGCTGAGATGCTTGTCTTACCACCAGACTGAGCACAGGACCCTCATCTGATTGTTCTGAGCATGTGCCCCAATACCTGACAATGCCTGCAGACTGAATGAATGGTTGGAGAAGAAGTAGTATATTTAATGTGGTAGAGAGTTTAGGAAACCATCCAAAAGAAGAAATAGCTCTGTGTAGAGATGTTTATTGCAGCATCATCTGTAGTGGTGAAAAATTGGAAATACTTAAGTAAATGTTGGTGCATCCACTCAATGGAATATTATATGGCCATTAAAATGATAATTATAAAGACACTGTAGCAGCACAGCAAATGATTATGATATAATCCTAAGTGACATAAGCAGAATGTGAAATTGCATCTATGCCATGACTATATGTAAGAATGATGTATGCATAGGCCCAAGCCCTGGAAAGGGGAGCATAAAAATGAAAATAGATAACTCATGGGGTGGCAGGATGATGAGTGAATTATTTTTCTTTTCTTTTGATTTGTGTTGATGTCATTTATGACTTTACAAAGAAAAAATAAAGTTGATAGATGGCAGGCAACCTGAACCATGACCTTGAAAACTGGATAGAAGGGCTGGTGCCAGAGATGGGAATCCCCACAAAACGATGTTGCCACAGTGAAAGAAGGCTGAGGCTGGAGCTGAGGCTGCTGGCATAGAAAGGAAGAAATGAGTTAGGGAGATATATGCAAATCTATGACCTCAGCAGGTTGTATCTGCACTGAAATGAAGACAGTAGGGAATTAGAAACAAGAAGACCAAAGTTCTGCTCCTTACTAACTGTGTGATCTTTTGGGCACATTTATGAACCTCTCTAAGCCTCAGTCTGATCATCTGTAAAATGGAGCTAGAAATCATTAATTCACAGGGTTGTTTTGAGAATTAAGTGGAACAGAATGCAGACAAAAGCCGTTTGTAAATGACAAAGCCTATACAGCTATAAACAGTTATAGTTACCATTCTTATAATCATTATAGTTATTATGTCTCCCAATTTGGCTTGAAATTCCATCTATAAGAGATTTATTTCGATAACAAGCACATACTTCTGTAGTAATTTGAAGGAGGAGCTACCAGTCAAACAAGAGTCAGTAGAGTCTAGTTCAGTGGTTTTCAACTCTGGCTCCTATTAGAATCATGTGGGATGATTTCATTAATTGATGCCCAGGCCCCAGCCCTAAGTAATTAAGGCAGAATCTCTTGAGGTGGAACCCAGGCAGGGGTATTTATTAAAGCTCCCAGTCTGGGACTTCCTTGGTGGTCTCGTGGTTAGAACTCCACGCTTCCACTGCAGGGGGCATGGGTTTGATCCCTGGCTGGAGAACTATGATCCTGCATACTGTGCAGTGCAGCCAAAAAGAAAAGCAGGGGCTCCCAATCTGCAGCTGGGATTAAGACCCACTGGTAAATGGGACCTGAAGCTGGGCAGCCACAACTTCAAATTCCAGGTTAAATTTTGTCTCCCCACACAGACATAAAGAACAGACATGTGGTTGCCAAGGGGGGAGGGCTTTAGGGGGAAGGGATGGAGTGGGAATTTAGGGTTAGCAGATGCAAACTGGTATATATAGAATGGATAAATAACAAAAGTCCTACTATATAGCACAGGGAACTATATTCAATATCATGTGATAAATCATAATGAAAAAAATATAAAAAATATATATAACTGAATCATTTTGCTGTACAGCAGAAATCATAACATTGTATATTAACTATACTTCAATTTAAAAAATCTGTCTCCACTTAGTGTGTGATCTCTCTAAGCCTCACTTCACTTATTTTGAAATAGAACCAGCAATGGTACATACTTCATAGGGTAGTGCTGAGGAATTAAAGAAATTAATACATATGAACAACTTTAGTATATTGCCTGTCCCACAGTAAGCATTATGTGGTGTTCACTAGTTTTGTCGTTATTTGTAGGCTCTGCTCAGAGAAGGCAATGGCAATCCACTCCAGTACTCTTGCCTGGAAAATCCCATGGACGGAGCAGCCTAGTAGGCTGCAGTCCATGGGGTCACTAAGAGTTGGACACGATTGAGCGACTTCACTTTCACTTTTCACTTTCATGCACTGGAGAAGGAAATGGCAACCCACTCCAGTGTTCTTGCCTGGAGAATCCCAGGGACGGGGGAGCCTGGTGGGCTGCCGTCTATGGGGTCGCACAGAGTCAGACACAACTGAAGCGACTTAGCAGCAGCAGCAGCAGCAGTAGGCTCTGCGTCAATCTCACCCTGAGGGACCAGTCTTGACCTTAGCAGAGGGAAGAGAAGGTGCAGCATGGAGTCTGCTTTATCACCAGTTTTGTTCCCACTTTCTAACTCCAAGCCCCCAGTGGCTGGTATTCTTGCTCACAAGTTCTAATACCTTAAGCTTGAATCCCTGACACATGACTTTTTTTTTTTACAAGACTTTTATAGCTGACTCTCTTTATTTATTTATTTTATAGCTGACTCTCTTTAATGAAAATTGGCTTCCCCTGGAGATCTCATATGTCCATTTATCTCTTTAACTTCTAGGCCTACCATGTGCTATGGACAAGTCTTGGTTGTTGTTTGAATAAGCCTGTCACTTAGGCCAGATTCTACCTTCCCACTTTCACCTAAGCCTTGGTCCCAACCAGCCCAAATATTGCTTCTGAAGCATTCCTGAAAAGAAAACCCATCTCTGGAACAAAGTACAGAGATAAGTCACCCCTGATTTCTTATCTAATGGGGAGATGAGAAGGTAGTAGAAAGAGGCTGGGCATCTCTCTTGAGTGTGCACAATCTACAATGGTGACAGGCATCTGCAATATCTAAAAATGTCTGAACATTTTGGTACTTTGTATAGGTTTCCTATCGCTACTGTAACAAATCACCACAAACTTAGTGGCTTAAGACAACACATTTAACTTTTTACAGTTCTGTAGGTCAGAAGTCCAAAATCAATCTCCCTGGGCTGAAATCAAGGTGTCAGTAGAGCCACGCTCCTTTTAGAGAATCTAGGGGGAGAATCCAGTCCTTTTCTCTTTCAGTTTCTGGAAGGCCTCTGCCAGCATTCCTTGGATTGTAGCTGTATCACTCCAATCTCTGCTTCCTTGGTCATATTGCTTTGTCAATGTTCTCTCTGACTCCCTCTTATAAGGACACATGTGATGGCATTTAGGGTCCACCCAGACAACCCAGGATAATCTCCCCACCTCAAAATCCTTATATTAATCACAGCTGCAATGTCCTTTCCTACCATATAAGGTAGTATTCACAGGTTCAGGGGATTTCAATGTGGATATTTTTTAGGGGCCACTTTTCAGCCTACCACACACTCTCAGGTGTTTTCTCCTTTAATTCCCCTCAAGCTCTCTGCCTGGTTCCCTCCTGCCTGAGAAATGAGACCTGTTCAAGCTTCACAGATTTTGTTTGTGTCTTTTCTGTTTGTGTTTATGGTCTGTTTTCTGTCTGTTATTCATTTGAATGGCCATTGTCGAGCCTTGAGCACCCAGTGACCTGGGAATTTTAGTATTCCTATGCGATCTTCCCTTCCTTTGTATGGATCTGGGCCTCACTGGAGCAGGCTTTCAAGGAGATGACTAGTTTGTTTCTCTGGAGAGATTGGATAATTACTGGTCTGGATCTTCCTGCTCTTGCCTGAGTCCCCTGCCCTATCTTTTAGATTCAGCCCCTTCCTGTTAGTACCTATTTCCTAGATGTAGTCCAGTACCTCACTCTGTGCCATGATATAATATTATTGATATTATATTAATAAAAGTAGGGGAGAGAGAAAAGTGTGATTCTAACACAGCTTTCTGAATGTGATACTAGAAATCCTAAGGTGTTAAGGCCCCACTGAAAAGGGCCCCTGACACAGATAGGAGTTGTGTGCAAAGGGTCAGGAACCCTGAACTGCCTCTAACAGAAAGGTTATCTCACTTGCCCTAAATCTCCCTGCCCTAAGATGCTCTAGGGTGTAGTTGAGTATGGCAGGTATGGCAGTTCATGCACTTGAAGTGGAGTCCTAGCTTTCTCATTGATAGCTACATGGCTCTGCCAGGTTACTCTTACTCTTCTGAACCTCAGTTTCTTCTTGTGCTAAAATTAAGAAGGAATTTATGTTAACAATAGAACTCATATTAAAAACAGTTATATTAAGAACTCATATCATAATGCTAATAACTCATATAATCATAATATCATCATAACTCATATCATAATAGCTATACTAACTAGTTGTTGTGAGGATTTGGTGAATAGGGTATGTGAAGGGCTTTATAAAATATAAAGCACCATAACCTGTTCTAGTGGTTATTCTTAGCTCACCACTCACTCAGTCTTTTCCTTCCTTGCCTGCTCTCCAGCTTTTTGCAGGCTATTTCATGCTAACCTTCTGTTTTAGCTAATTCCGTCCTGCTTCTTTCATTGTTGCCTGACTCATTCCTTGGTCTACACAAAGCAGGGAACAATTTGTTTCTCACCTATTGTTCTGCTTCCAGTCAATCTCTTGCCAGTCATACATTAACATTTACAAACAAGCCCATTTATAGAGAAGCACTACTTCAATGGGGGTTATTTATCAGCCTTCCAAATTTCTGTCCAGTCTAGAGGAGATTTCTCTACTGGGTTCCAAGCACTCATGCGGTCAACCAATATTTACTGAGCACCTACTCTGGAATGGGCTTCCCTGGTGGCTCAGATGGTAAAGTGTCTGCCTACAGTGCAGGAGACCTGGGTTCGATCCCTGGATCTGGAAGATCCTCTGGAGAAGGAAATGGCAACCCACTCCAGTACTCTTGCCTGGAAAATCCCATGGATGCATGGGGAAGCATGGTAGGCTACAGTCCATGGGGTTGCAAAGAGTCGGACAGACTGAGCGACTTCACTTTCACTTTCACTTTACTCTGGAATAGGTACTGTGTTAAGCACTAGGTATATAAGTGAAAACAAGACAGTCCTGTTCTCTGGCCTCAAGGGAGCTCACAGGCTGGTGGAGGGGCTCAGACAAGCAAACAAGTGATTCAAGTTTAGTGTGAAGTTACCATTAAAAAAAAGAAAGCACAAAGTTTTGGAGGAGCAGATGAAGGGGCAGCAGACTCAGTGGCTAGCTGTCATCCAGAGAGCCTCCCAGTTTGGGACTAGTAGATCCAAATTATTATATATAGGATGGATAAACAACAAGGTCCTACTGTGTAGCACAGGGAACTATATTCAATATCCTATGATAAACCATCATGGAAAAAAACATGAAAAAGAATATATATGTAAAACTGAATCACTTTTCTGTACACCAGAAACCAATACAATATTGTTAGTCAACTACACTTCAATAAAAAAGAGAGGCCTTCCAGAGGGAATGATACTCCAGAGGGGGTGATATCGAAGATGAGGCCTAAAGGATAAGTAGAAATTCAGTGAGGCAGAGAAGGAATTTTCCAAGCAGAGGAAATGGTATCCATTACAGACTGATTGAAAGAACTTTAGTGTGGCAGGAGCATACAGTGTAAGGAGGGGCCTGATGGGTGGTGAGCATGGAGGAGGAAGCAGGAGAGAGAGGCGGCAGCCTGATCGCATTGATCTATTTTCAAAGACATGTTTTGACTTTCAGTTCAGTTCAGTCACTCAGTCGTGTCCAACTCGTTGCAACCCCATGGAATGCAGTGCGACAGGCCTCCCTGTCCATCACCAACTCCCAGAGCCTACTCAAACTCATGTCCATCGCATCAGTGATGCCATCCAACCACCTCATCCTCTGTCATCCCCTTCTCCTCCTGCCTTCAATCTTTCCCAGCATCAGGGTCTTTTCCAATGAGTCAGTTCTTCACATCAGGTGGCCAAAGTATTGGAGTTTCAACTTCAACATCAGTCCTTCCAATGAATATTCAGGACCAATTTCTTTTAGGATGGACTGCTTGGATCTCCTTGCAGTCCAAGGGACTCTCACGAGTCTTCTCCAACATCACAGTTCAAAAGCATCAGTTCTTCAGTGCTCAGCTTTCTTTATAGTCCAACTCTCACACCCATACATGACTACTGGACAAACAATAGCTTTGACTAGACAGACCGTTGTTGGTAAAGTCAAGTCTCTGCTTTTTAATATGCTGTCTAGGTTGGTCATAACTTTCCTTCCAAGGAGTAAGCGTCTTTTAATTTCATGGCTGCAATCACCATCTGCAGTGATTTTGGAGCCCAGAAAAATAAAATCTTTCACAGTTTCCATCATTTCCCCATCCATTTGCCATGAAGTGATAGGACAGATGCCATGATCTTAGTTTTCTGAATGTTGAGTTTTGAGCCAACTTTTTCACTCTCCTCTTTCTCTTTCATCAAGAGGATCTTTAGTTCTTCTTCACTTTCTGCCATAAGGGTGGTGTCATCTGCATATCTGAGGTTATTAATATTTCTCCTGGCAATCTTGATTCCAGCTTGTGCTTCATCCAGCCCAGCATTTAGCATGATGTACTCTGCATAGAAGTTAAATAAGCAGGTTGACAATATACAGCCTTGACATACTCCTTTTCCGATTTGGAACCAGTCTGTTGTTCCATGTCTAACTGCTGCTTCCTGACCTGCATACATATTTCTCAAGAGGCAGGTCAGGTGGTCTGGTATTCCTATCTCTTTCAGAACTTTCCACAGTTTATTGTGATCCACACAGTCAAAGGCTTTGGCATAGTCAATAAAGCAAAAATAGATGTTTTTCTGGAACTCTCTTGCTTTTTTGATGATCCAGCAGATGTTGGCAATTTGATCTCTAGCTCTTCTGCCTTCTCTAAATCCAGCTTGAACATCTGGAAGTTCATGGTTCAGGTACTGTTGAAGCCTGGCTTGGAGAATTTTGAGCATTACTTTGCTAGCGTATGAGATGAGTGCAGTTGTGTGGTAGCTTAAACATTCTTTGGCATTGCCTTTCTTTGGGATTGGAATGAAAGCTGACCTTTTCCAGTCCTGTGACCACTGCTGAGTTTTACAGATTTGCTGGCATATTGAGTGCAGCACTTTCACAACATCATCTTTCAGGATTTGAAATAGCTCAACTGGAATTCCATCACATCCACTAGCTTTGTTCATAGTGATGCTTCCTAAGGCCCACTTGACTTCACATTCTAGGGTGTATGGCTCTAGGTGAGTGATCACACCACTGTGGTTATCTGGGTCATGAAGATCTTTTTTGTATAGTTCTTCTGTGTTTTCTCGCTACCTCTTCTTAATATCTTCTGCTTCTGTTAGGTCCATACCATTTCTATCCTTTATTGAGCCCATCTTTGCATGAAATGTTCCCTTGGTATCTCTAATTTTCTTGAAGAGATCTCTAGTCTTTCCCATTCCATTGTATTCCTCTATTTCTTTGCTTTGATTGCTGAGGAAGGCTTTCTTATCTCTCCTTGTTATTCTTTGGAACTCTGCATTCAAATGGGTATATCTTTCCTTTTTTTCTTTGCCTTTAGCTTCTTTTCTTTTCTCAGCTATTTGTAAGGCCTCCTCAGACAACCATTTTGCCTTTTTTACTCTACTTCCAGGCAAATAGGAAACAATTGAAGAGTTTTAAAGAGTGATGCATCATATCTCCATTTACAAAGTACTTCTCACAGTTTTATAGGGAACAGATTGGAAGAAAGCAAGAAATGGATGCAAGGGGACCAGCTGAGAGTCCCATACAGGGATCCGGTGAGAGCGTGTGTTGACCCAGATAGGGTGATAGCAGTAGGGATGGAGCAAGTTAGAGCAATGCCAGAAAGATGTGGATGGGATGATTGATGGGATTTGCTTGGTGATTGATCAGATGTGGGGGCCAAAGAAGAGGAAAGAGTCAGAGTTCCCAGATTTCTAGTCACCTAGATAGACAGCAATGCCACGTGCTGGGATAGAGAGCACTGGAGCAGGGGCAGGTGCAGGGTGGAAGAAAATAGTTCATTGAGTTTGATGCATGTTGATTTCAAAGTGTTTGCAAAACATCCAAACAGATTTGTGGATGTGCAGGATAAAGGATCAGATGAGAGAGAGATGTGGCATCAACTGACCAGGGCTGCCCCCTGGAGCCATGTGAGTGAATAGAATGGCCCATGGAGAGTGCCTGGAGAGAAATGAGGAGAGGAGATGAGGACATGGTGCTGAGGTACCCCAGTCTTTAAGGAATAAGGGAAGGAATAGGAGCCCACTCTCTACCTCGTGGTAAACAGATAATAAGCATTGCCAAAGGAATGAAAGTAGACTGAGAAGAATTGACTAGAGATAATTAACTCTCTTTGGGATGGAGAAAAAGAGACACAAGGCCTCAGAAAGGAGGTTAAGCTTGAGCTAAATCATGAAGGAAGGAAAGTTATGACCAACCTAGACAGCATATTAAAAAGCAGAGACATTACTTTGTCAACAGAGGTCCGTCTAGTCAAGGCTATGGTTTTGCCAGTAGTCATGTATGGATGTGAGAGCTGGATGGTGAAGAAAGCTGAGCACTGAAGAATTGATGCTTTTGAACTGTGGTGTTGGAGAAGACTCTTGAGAGTCCCTCGGACTGCAAGGAGATCCAACCAGTCCATCCTAAAGGAGATCAGTCCTGGGTATTCATTGGAAGGACTGATGTTGAAGCTGAAACTCCAATACTTTGACCACCTCATGAGAAGAGTTGACTCATTGGAAAAGACCCTGATGCTGGGAAGGATTGGGGGCAGGAGCAGAAGGGGATGACAGAGGATGAGATGGCTGGATGGCATCACCGACTCAATGGACATGGGTTTGGTTAAACTCCAGGAGTTGGTGATGGACAGGGAGGCCTGGCGTGCTGCGATTCATGGGGTCACAAAGAGTCAGACACAACTGAGTGACTGAACTGAAATCATGAAGGATGACTAGGAATTCACCAAAAAGACAGAGGAAGAAAACTTCATTTCAAGAGGAGTAAATAGCATGTTCAAAAGTTCAAAAATAGGAAAACTCATGGTCTTTGTACCTAGATTCCTCGATTCCATTTATGTATTTTCCCCTTATGGTCTGGCTGTGTATCCTTATTAAATCTTAATATCCTTAATAAATTCCTGTAATAAATCTTAGCCATGAATATGAAAAAGCAAAAGTGATGGTATATTCAGGGAAGATTTTCTGATTTACTATATAAGTGTCTTACTTCCCTTGTGGATCTGTATTCATGGCTCTCTCCATAACCGAGGGAGCCTAGATTCAGGTGGTAAATACATTTCACGCTGCACTCCAACTGAATGATGTGTTAAGGAGTCAGAGGATACAAGTAGACTCAGTGGTAGAATGCTATGATTAATAAGCAATGTCTGCCATGGATGACAGAAAGAGGAGTTGTCTCCTCCCGTATGTCTGTCATGCTGGCCTAGACTTTTCCCTTATGCTTTCACCTCTCCCTCACCATCTAAACACTTCAGAGCTGAGGGTAGGGTCTCATGAATCATGAATTGACAGCTAGCTGTGAATTGACAACTCTCCACTCTTAAAGGACATGGTCTTCATGAAAGAATGAATATTTGCTGAGAACTTATTCACTGATCAGTCACCAACTGCGTATGTACTATATGCCAGGAGCTAAAACTAGCCCCTGGTGGTGGTTTAGTCGCTAAGTCGTGTCCAACTCTTGCGACCCCATGAACTGTAGTCCACCAGGCTCCTCTGTCCATGGGATTTTCCAGGCAAGAATACTGGAGTGGATTGCCACTTCCTTCTCCAGGGGATCTTCCCAACCCAGGAATCGAACCCAAGTCTCCTGCATTGCAGGCAGATTCTTTACCGACTGAACTATGAGGGAAATCCTAACTAACCCCTAGGGGTTCCTTATAGGATGCATGATTGTTCACTCAGCCACAGACTTCATTGTGTTGAACTGATGGAATAAATCCTAGATTCAGGGCTCCATGCTGAAAGAAAGCATGGTTCCTTTATTCTCAGAGCAAGGGCAATGTCCATATTTAACTCTAAGGCACTAGCATGCAGTAAGGGTTTGTTTACTGTGAACTAGTTCTATTTTTTACCTTAGCTTATGCTGTGTTTACTGGCCCAGTGAGCACAGAAAAAAAGAGCTGCTTGCTCTTACAAAAACTTGTAAATCATACAAGCATATTCAGCACAATGTAGCATACTCTTTTTCACACAACCACTGCTCAAAGCTTGTTTTTTGTCTGCCTCTTGTTTACATTGTATCCCTCCTCTTTCTATTCTCCCAAAACAACCTCTGTATGGGTTCTAATGCTCACTGCAGGACTGTTCTGAGTATTGTGTGATAGAGGGGAGTGAGTGATAAAGAGAGCACCTGAACACTTAGAGAAGGCTCCAGGGCCAGTTCTGGAGAATCAAGGATGCAATCATTCCTCTCCAGCAAATTGGCTAAGAAATAGGTAATTGTTGTGGGCTGAACACCAGAATTGAAAGTGTGAATCCTTTCAAGGCCTGTGAAATTTGAAGCAGCAGAGTGAGGATTTTAGCAGCTGATAGTTGGAAATGGGGAGGCAGAGGTGAGAGAGTTTGGGGGCTGAGATATCCAGAGGGCCTCATGACTAAGCAACAGGCAGGGTGCAAGGTGGTGGTAAAGGAAAACCAGGAGAAGCTGCTGGCTGATGGTCACATCAGCCCATCAGTGCATCTCAGTTCCCTGGATGTAAAGAGTGAAAGTGAAAGTCACTCAGTTGTTTCCAACTCTTTGTGAACCCATGGACTATACAGTCCATGGAATTCTGTAGGCCAGAATACTGGAGTGGGTAGCCTTTCCCTTCTCCAGGGGATCTTCCCAACCCAGGTATCAAACCCAGGTCTCCTGGATTGCAGGCAGATTCTTCACCAGCTGAGCCACAAGGAAAGCCCAAGAATACTGGAGTGGGTAGCCTATCCCTTCTCCAAGGTATCTTCCCAACTCAGGAATTAAACTGGGGTCTCCTGCATTGCAGGCGGATTCTTTATCAACTGAGCTATGAGGGAATGTAAAGAGAGACATTATTAATTGGAGTGTGCCATACATGGGAAAGGTGTTGGAGCAGGGAAAAATTTATTTAGCAGGCCTAAACAGTAAATCTATCTCAAGAAAGAGGGTTTGGGGTCTCTGTAAATAACACTTCTATTTGCTTATTTTTTATTGAAGTATAGTTGACTTACAATGCGTTAATTTCAGGTGTACAGCAAAGGGATTCAGTTATATATATATTCTTTTTAAATTTATTTTTAATTGAAGGATAATTGCTTTATAATATTGTGTTGGCTTCTGCCATACATCAACATGAATCAGCCATAGGTATATATAAGTTCTCTACCTCTTGAACCTCCCTCCTACTCTCCACTGTATCCCACCCCTCTGCTGCTGCTGCTGCTGCTAAGTCGCTTCAGTCGTGTCCAACTATGTGCGACTCCATAGACGGCAGCCCACCAGGCTCCCCCGTCCCTGGGATTCTCCAGGCAAGAACACTGGAGTGGGTTGCCATTTCCTTCTCCAATGCGTGAAAGTGAAAAGTGAAGTCGTTCAGTCGTGTCCGGCTCTGCGCGACCCCTCTAGGTTATCACAAAGCACCCAGCTGAGCTCCCTACATCATACAACGAATTCCCACTGGCTATCCATTTTACATATGGCAATGCACATGTTTCAATGCTACTCTCTCGATTTATCCCATCCTCTCCTCCCCCACTGTGTCCCCAAGTCCATTCTCTATGTCTGCATTTCCATTGCTGCCCTGCAAATAGGTTCAGCAGTATCATTTTTCTAGATTCCATATTATATTCTTTTTTAGATTCCTTTCCATTATAGCTTATTATAAGATATTGAATATATTTCCCTGTGCTATACAGTAGGTCCCTGTTGTTTATTTATTTTATATATAGTAGTGTGTATATGTTAATCCCAAACTTCAAATTAATCCTTCCCCTTATTTCCCCTTTGGTAACCATAAATTTGTTTCCGAAGTCTGTGATTCTGTTTGTAAATAAGTTCAATTGTATCGTTTTTTTAGAGTCCACATATAAGTGATATCACATGATATTTGTCTTTGTCTGACTTACTTCACTTAGTATGATAATCTCCAGATCCATTCACATTGCTGCAAATGGCATAGTTTCATTTCTGTAAAGAAAACTTTTCACTGCTTTTACTGGGCTTGCGAAATTCAAAACCTGTGGTATAGAAACCTGACTCTGTTGTTACTATTTTCTATAATTATTTTCTGTTTTCTCTTAGGATTTAGTAAAATTCCTTCAGAGAATGGAAGCTACACTAAGGAAAAACAGAGAATGGGGCTTTTCCCATTGTGGGCCTGATTTTTAAAGGGAGAGTGGAAATCCCCCAGAGAGTTAAGCATCATGCACTCATTTATTCACTCATTCATCGAATAGTTAAGTACTTACATGTGCTAGACACTGTACTAGGTGCTAAGGATTCAAAGAGGAGTAAGACATATCAAGGAACTTAGATTCTAATAGATGAGACATTCCTGTAAGCAAGTAAGTACACTGCATGATTTTAAATGGTGCAGAGATAAATATGATCAGGGTAGAGAATGGTGTAATAGTTAAGGTAAGTAGGGCCGCTTCCTGTAACATATGAACTCCCAAATATAAGGGACTTAACACACACAAAAAATGTGTGTGTTAAGAATAGTTAAGAATAAACTATTTCTAGCTCATGTTCAGGTTTATTGAGGGTCAGCTTGGGAAGGGAGGCTCTACTCCACAAAGTCATTTAGAGATCCAGGCCTGTTCCATCCTCTCCTAAAGACTGTTAAGCATCACCTAGCTGGCATATGGGGAGAGAGAGCCAGATTGGAGAAAATATACCTTTTCATAACCATTTTGTGGAAGAAGTAATACAGCATGTGGTCATGTGGCCCCATCTAGATGCAGGAGGGCTGAGAAATATAGTCCAGTGCTATGCTGAGAAGGAGATTTGAAAACATGTTTTGGTGACATGTAGCTGGACCTCCTCAGATGGAATGCTCAAATCAGTCTGAAAGAAGAGAGGCCAGAGAGTCCTCATAGAAGACTCGACCCCTGAGTGGAATATCTAAAGAGAAATACATTTTGGGTATTAAAGTGAAATAATACTGTGGGGGGAAAATGAAACCTCAGAGGATGAAGCTGGAGTTGCTGTTACAGCCACATCTCACATGGAAAGTCTCTTTCCAGAACTCATTTGACCTAAATCTTTTAACTTTCTCCCACTCCCTACCCACCTTCTTTCTTACTCATTCTTTTTTTGTTTTTAAGTCTCAGTTTAAATATTACTTCCGCTAGAATTGTCTTACCTGATCAACTGACTGGGGAAAGTTCTCCCACAATGTGGTCCCAAAGTATCCTCTGATTTTGGTGTACTATTTAAATATCAATTTTTTTCTTATACTGTAAGCACCAATAAGGGCAGGGACCATGTCTGGTTTTACTCATCATTGTATCTTTAGTGATTAGCACTGTACTGGTCAACATAGCAAGCCCTTGATAAGTATTTGCTAAATAGTGGATCTACCTTCCCAAAGCATTCTCTTACAGCATTTTTGTCAGTCATTCCTGCCACTGATCAGTCAACTGCTATTCATCCTCATTAAGTGCTAGACATTCTTTCGTGTACTGGAGTTGGTGATGAATAAAACACTGTCTTTTTGGTTTGATCATAGTTGCTTGTATTCCCATTCGATTGAGAGAAGCATAGGGTGGCCAAGTCATCCTGGTTTGCCAGGGCTTTCCTGATTTTAGCACTGAAAATATCATATCCTGGGAGCTCCCCCACCCCACCCCAGTGCTGCACAATATGGGACTGTTGGTCACTCTAGAGTCAGTTTCTTATCTCTATCCCAGATACCCAGCATTATACCCAGCATATGATAATTTCTTAATGAATATTTATTGACTGTAGGTGGATAGATTGGTGGATGGATGTGACTGTGGATTTGGGTGAGTGAGCAGATGGCTGGATGGGTGAATGGATATGTTTGCCTTGGGAACTTTTCAGAATTTGGAGGAAAAGAAAAGAGACACCTAGAGATCTCAAAACACTCAGGAAAGTTCTACTGCAGAGGACTGGGAAGGAAGAGGGCAGGGAGGACAGCTTCTGGGGGCTGAAGGTAGTAACACTGTCCTTTGGCCACTTGTCTAAATGAGACTAATCTGGAGTTTTCTATAGACCCAGAGGTGAGGAGTGATTGCCACTGAAAGAAATCCCCAGCTAGGATGACTGGTGTCAGAGTGACCTGGCGCAAAAAAAGGCACCATTCTGCTTGTCCAGTCTCTGGATACATTCCAGAGTAGTCTGTGGCTACATTCTCAGGGGAGATCAAGGTATAAATTAATATTTTCAAGACTTTACTTTGAGAAAAATGCAACAAGACTATTGCATAGATAAGATATGTGGAGAGATGAGAAAACAGCCAGAATCTTGTAATAATTACAGCTAATTACATTTTTAATGACTTAATGGATAAAATAATTCCCTGGTAGCTCAGACGGTAAAGCGTCTGCCTGCAGTGCCGGAGACCTAGGTTCAATCCCTAGATTGGGAAGATCTCCTGGAGAAGGAAATGGCAACCCACTCCAGTAGTACTCTTGCCTGGAAATCCATGGATGGAAGAGCCTGGTAGGCTACAGTCCATGGGATCGCAAAGGGTCGGACATGACTGAGCAACTTCACTGGTTCAATGGATAAAATATAGCTAACAAAACTACAAAGATAGTAATGATGACCCTATATGCGAGACAGAAAAGGAGACACAGATGTAAAGAACAGTCTTTTGGACTCTGTGGGAGAAGGCGAGGGTGGGATGATTTGAGAGAGTAACATTGGAACAAGTATATTATCATATGTGAAACGGATTGCCAGTCCAGGTTCGATGCATGAGACAGGGTGCTCAGGGCTGGTGCACTGGGATGACCCTGAGGAATGGGATGGGGAGGGAGGCAGAAGGGAGGGGGGTTCAGGATGGGGGAAACATGTACACCCGTGGCTGAAATTAATTATTTTTAAAAAACTACATTTTTTTTTCCAGCTCAGATTCCTTGTGGGGATGGAACAAAATTTTCAAGTAATTACATTATAAGTGGCTGTGTATTCTTAAGAATTCATTCTCTACTGTCTTCTAGAATGTCCCTCAGCCCTAGTTCCACCGTTATTCCTCAAAAAATGAGTCACTTTGAGGAAGTATTTTTAGATTCCTCCAAGGATTTGGAGTATTTTATTCATACCCTTTATGGCAGGTCTTCTTGAAGAGAACTGTGAGGTATAAACGCCTGTTCTTCTCATTAGGTGGCCACTTTCCTGAGTACAAATACAGATTCAAGTATCCACCCAGCCACTTACTAGCTGTGTGACTTTCAGCCAGTTACTTTTTTTTTTTAACTTAAACAACAGAAATTTCTTTTCTTACACTTCTAGAGGCTGTTAGTTCAAAATTAAGGTGTCCACAGGCTTCATTTCTTCTGAGGCCTCTCTCCTTAACTTGTAGATGACCTATGTCGCATTGTGTCCTCACATGGTCTTTCCTCTGTGCACAAGTGACCCCTTTTCTGTGTTTGAATTTCTTCTTATGTGTCTAAATTTCCTCTTCTTATAAGCACAAGTGAGTTTAGGTTTGGGCTTCCCTGGTGTCTCAGAGGGTAAAGCATTCACCCACAATGCAGCAGACCTGGGTTTGATCCTTGGGTGGGGAAGATCCCCTGCAGAAGGTTTAGGGCCCACCCCACCAGCTTTATCTTACCTTCATCATCCCTTTAAAAGCCCTGTCTCCAACTATATAGTTACATTTTGAGGTACTATAGGTTAGGGCTTCAGCATATGACCATGTCACCCCATAACACTTGACAAAGTAAATACAAATTACAAGCCAATTTCACTTATAAACATAGATGCAAATGCTGGTAAACTCAATCCAACAATCAATCAAGTTATAAAACCTTAATACTAGGTTTGTTTTTTCCCCAGAATATTAATATATGGCACTTTTCATATTTAAAAAATCATTCAATTTAATGTGCCAGATTAACTATTGAAAGGAGAACATGGGCAATCATCTCGCTATAAACAGAAACTATTTTATGTCACCCTCTCTTCAAGATATGTCCAGCTCTAGTTATTTAACTTCTCTGAGCTTTAGTGTTTTCTTTTATAAAAGTATAACATTATTTATCTCATAAGATTTTTGTGAGGATTAAATGAGATAATATAAGAAACCTAGCATACAGCCTGGCACAAGAGCGCATTTGACAAATGTTAAGTCTCTTCCTCTTCCCCTTCTTTGAGGAAGGAACTGTGCATTTTTTCTGTATTTTTGGATCTCTGGCGCAGAGCTTGACACACAGAGGGCCTCAAATGTTTGCCAAGCTGAACTGTCAAAGAGCCATGGTCATGTAGAGGATGACATTAGGTAAAGGCTCAATGACTTGGTATAAATCGTGGGAAACAGGAAGAGGAGTCTAGCACAAAACAGTTTGCGGAATTAAACACAAGCCATTTACAATTCATCTATTTCTATCTTTACTGGTTTAGTATTAACCACATTTTTTTCCACTTGCTATCCTGCCTATTTTTTAACATTTATTTTGTTGAGATGTAGCTGATTTAAGATGTGTTAATTTCTGCTCTACAGCAAAGCGTGTGTGTGTGTGTGTGTGTGTGTGTGTGTGTGTCGCTCAGTCACGTTCAACTGTTTGCGACCCCATGATTGTAGCCCGCCAGGTTCCTCTGTCCATGGGATTCTCCAGGCAAAAGTACTGTAGTGGGTTGCCATTTCCTTCTCCATACAACTGTGTGTGTGTGTGTGTGTGTGTAAAGTATACAAATATATACACTTTTTTTCATATTCTGTTCCATATGGTTTGTCACAGGCTATTGGATATAGTTCCCTGTGCTAAACAGTAGAACCTTGTTGTTTATTCCTATGTATGATAGTTTGCATCTGCTAATCTCAAACTTGCAATCCATCCCTCCCCCTAACTATATTTTTTAATTCAATTTTTTGTTCCCATTGCATTACTGGCATACTTGTACCTTAGCAATTATCAAGTTATAATAAAATTATATATTTATACTTTGTCTCCCCAGCTGAATTGTAAATTCCTTGAGTACAAATAATGTGTTTTATTTATCTTTGTATTGCCTGTACCTAGAATAATTCTTGTCATTTAAATACTCATTTGACATTTGTTTGGTTTTTTGAAACTGTTGAGCTGTTTTCACTTACTTTGACATATCTACATTTGGTTAGAAACTTCTCCCTAATATGAATCTTGTCTCTTCAACTGAATTGAAATTTCTTTCAAGGGTGGCAACTCTATTTCTCCTATAGGTCCCAGCACAGGAATGGAACCATAGTGGGTGCTAACTGCATATTTAATTGACCAATACATATTCTCCTATAACAGAGAGATGTCATACCACATCATAAAAAAATTTCTGTGTGAAGTGAAAACATACAAGGTTCTGATATGGTCCACTCATGTCATACCATACCAGACAAAATTTGATTCCAGTGTAACCAAAGAACAAATACAGTTTACTTTCTTCTGAAAAAAATAAAATGAAAATCATGTTATTGTTTTTATACAAATAAAAAAGCAACAGATCACCCCAAATTCCACCATCCAAAAATAATCATTGTTAATATTTAATGAGACATCTGTCTATGCACAGACACAGAAAAGAGATGGATGGATGGCTAAATAAAAAAGATTTTATGATAATAGAATCATAGTGTGCAGGCCAGTTTTATTAAAAAGTATTAAATCTAATTTTACTTGAATTTAACAGAAGACTAAAATGAAACCAGAGGAATTGCGAACCTTTGGATAAATATTATTTCACCTCAGGAGATATTGATTCTACACTGTGGAAGATAAGATTATCACCGTTATACCTTCTCTCATCTCCTCTCCTCCAACCTTCAGATTTTTATTAGTTATAACATTATTCTGTCAATGTTGTTAACTTTTATATGCTGCTTTGCCACCAGCATCACCCCAGTTATTTAGGGAATGTATATATAGTATAAATATCTATTTGCTTAACTGAATTCAATGCTCTACCTGTATTCTTGGGTTTTTTGTTTGTTTGTTTGTTTTAAGCCACACTGCAGGGCTTGCAGGATCTTAGTTCCCAACCAAGGATTGAACCCAGGCCCATGGCAGTGAAAGGGCAGAATCCTAACCACTGGACAGCCAGGGAACTTCCCTACCTGTATTCTTTTATCATGGTTTATCTATTCCCAGGTTTTTTCATTTCATTTTTCTCTTGGTTGGCTGGATTTCATAGAGGGTTCTCTGAATGCTGTACTTGCTGAGTACTGCCTGTTGCCTTTTTGTTTGAAAAAGTGGTTGACTGGGTATGATGTCTGTGAGTCTCACTTAAACTTTGTCTCAACATTTTATGGACCTGTGTCATTTTCTTTTGATATTGAATAATGCTGTAAAGACTGAAGCCAAGCTGATTTTTTTTCATATAAATATATTACTTTTTTTCTGTCTATACAACTGAAGAATAGTTTTTTTATAATCTTTGATGTTCAAAAGCGTGCTTATGGTAAGTCTCAATATCAGTCGCACTTAAATTTTTTCTGGAGCACAATATGTCCTTTCAGTCTACAGATTTGGTTCTTCTTTCATTTCAGGGAGAATCTTCTCTATTATATTTCTAAGTACCTTTTCTGCACAATTTGTTGAATTCTCCATAGACTTTAGGAACCCTGGCTAACCTAGTTAGATTGTCTTCATTTTCCATGATTATTATCCTGTCTATGATTGAATTAACACCTTTGTCCTTTAGCTTTGATTCATTATGATTATCACAATACTTCCTTCCATGTCAGTGATTCTATTTTCAGTCATGGCTATTTTGAGACACACTCTTTCCAACTAATTTATTAGTTCTGAAATAGTTATTATTTTGGTTCTTTCTATGTTTCATTAATTCTGCCACATCCATATTTTATTTTTTATTATCTTGTCTTCAAGTTCTTATTTATTGAATTCATGTTTTGGGGGAGTTCTAACATGTAAGACACTCAGAATTTTCTTGTATTTCTTGGGTTGTGTTTTCTTCCACATATTTTTATTTTAATTACACTTTTTATTAAGATCATTATAGCTTCACATGCAATCTTAAGAAATAATATAGGGAGATGCTGTGCACTCTTCATCCAGTTTCTCCCAAAGGCAACATCTTGAAAACTATAGTACAAATCACAACCAGAATATTGACATTGATGCAATTCATATATTTTATTCAGATTTCCCCAGTTTTACTTACATTCATATATGTGTATGTGTTTACCTCTATGCGTTTTGTCATGTGCAGGTTTGTATATCTACCACGGTAGTCAGTATACAAAATAGTTCCAACACCACAAGGATCCCTTGTGTTGCATTTTTAGCCACACTTTCCTACCTCACAAAGGGAGGGGATTGGCTTTTTTCACTCAGTATAATTTTCTGAAGATCTAACCAAGTTATTTTATCAACAGTCTATTCGTTTTATTGCTAAGTAGTATTCTATGGTATGGATGTACCACAGTTGATTTAACCATTTGCCTGTTGAAGTACATCTGGGTTATTTCTAGTTTGGGGCTATTATAAGGAAAACTGCAATGAAACATTTTTGCACAGGTTTTTGTGTGAATATAAGTTTTTATTTCTCTGGATAAATGCCCAAGACTGCAATTGCTGCTCTATATGGATTTAATCACTTGTTTGTATACTATATTTCTTTCCTTTTCTCCTCTGGTTATGGTGGTATATTGGCATGGTTTTTAAGTTGCTAAGTCATGTCTGACTCTACGATCCCATGGATGGTAGCCCTCCAGGTTCCTCTGTCCATGGGATTTCCCAGGCAAGAATACTGGAGTAGGTTGCCATTTCCTTCTCCATACCATTTCTTTTCGCTTCGCTTATGCTTAATGTGGCCAGGTCTGGCCAGAGCTTCTATTTGTTTTGATATAATTTGGTTGAATTCTCCATGGCACCCTTGCCAGCCTATCTATCACATTTTCATATTCCCTTCCAAGGTCTTGTTTGAAAGCAGAATGTTCTGTTCAATCCATTATTCTGTAGCTAAAGCTGTGCCTCTCTTCCTGGGGAACCTGATTCTGATCTCTGTCTTCTAATTTTTTTAAAAATATCCATACATGTCCCATTTCCACCTGCCAGGGATATATTCCACTTCCAAAGTTTTGGCTCAATATTCCTAAGAAATAACAAAGTAAGGAACCTCCAGAAAATGGCAAGTCCTGATAGCATCCCTGCCTTGGCTAAGATCCTGCAATAAAATGTTGGAACTCCCCTCTTGGAGGTTTTCTCTGGATTCTTCCTCAAATTCTCTGTTCTTCAACCCTTCTCCCACCCCCCAGGCCATGCCAAACTCCTGTTGATTACTCCCTAAATTGGTGAGGTTTAGTGATAACTTATAGGATTTTGTTGAATGGCCTTTTTCCCTAAATGATACTTCTGGGGGTGGGAACAGTGTTAGAAACCTTGTAACACTGTCCCAAGGTCTTCAGTTTCCATCCTTGGCTGCTACTTTTGGTATTTTATGGTTATAAGTTTTACTCTTTGCTGTTGTTCAAATTTTTAGTGTTTTTTTTAAATTATGATTTTGTTTTGTTCATTTTGTTAGATATCTGGCAGCAGTGGTAGTGGATTAAGAGTCTGTAGGTCAGCTTTATTCTATCAGCTTTCCCAGGAAATCTCAGATAATATATTTTTAAAATCCTCTTTGTGCTGAGGGGCCTGAGGCTGAACTTTTAGGAAAGCAAGGAAATATTACAGAGTTGGGAAGTCACTGCATTTAGAACCAGGAAGGGAGGACATAAGTTGGCAAGGCACATCCAAACACAGAGCTGACCTGTGACCCCTAACAGAATATGAACCTTCCTTTCCTTCATTACCCGTACCCAACTCTTTCCTAATTTGATCAGTTTGCCTCCAAATTCTTTTTCACATGTGGCCCTTACTCTTTACATTTTTGTCACTGTCTTTAGTGAAGCCCTCCTCTTTCTCCTAATACTGCTTCATGCCTCTACTTTCTTTCCCATGGAAGCCATCCTCCTCACACTGCTACTGAGTCAATTTCCCTAAAACACCACTTTGTGTATATCCTCTCCATCTAAAAGCCATCAGAAAACTCCCAGCTGAAAAAAATGAAAAGAAAAAGAAAATTAAGTTTAAACTTCTTAACATGGCCAACAATAATAAGAGGAACTAATATTTACATAGTGCTTCCTAAATACCGAGAACATTCTAATTGATTTTTACATATTGAATGATTTCATCTTCAAATTTTTGGGGTAGTTGTTGTAATTATTCTCATTTCCACATCAAGTGACTTGCTGTTCTCCAAACATACCATATACTTTCACACCTCTGTCCCTTTTCACATGCTGTTCTTTCCATGGACCACTCTCATTACCCTCTGCCAAATGTACTTGGTAAACCCCTTCATCATTTTCTCTCTTACTGTTTTTGCTAAAGTGCAAATCTAATTTTGTAGTTGTTGCTTTGCCCTTTAGTGAGGCCCCATTGCTGCTAGGACACACAGCTTTCTCAGCACAGTAGATAAAGCCCTGCCTGGTCTAGCCCTTACCTACCCTGTAAGTACCATCTTTTCATTTTTCCCTTCATGCCTCACACTCCACCCATACAAAACTACTTGAAGTCTCCTGAACACACCATTCTGCTCCATGCCTCTATGTTTTTGTTTCCATTCTTCTTTTTGATTAGAATCCCTATCCACCTGAAAGACTCCTACATATACTTCAAGACTCAGTGTAATCATCTTTTCTGTGGTGAAGTTTCCCTGCCCTTCTCTTCCCTGCCATGCCTTGCCCTGACCTCTTCTCCTTTATTCTCTTCCAGGAGAATTGACTAATCTTTTCTCAGTATCACCCATGTACTTTGTACATTAATTCCATTGTAGCATTTATCACACCATTGCACAATTATTTTTTTTTTCATACAGCTATCAACTGTCTCCTTTTTAAACCTTTGTGAGGGGAGTAACAAGTTGTTTTATTTCTTCAAAGTTTACTCTAATTTGTATTAGCAAACATCAGATACTCCCAAAATATGTGTTGTATAAGTGAATCTTTATACCACCAGCACTTAGCACAGTGCTAGGACACACACATTAGGTGCTTCATAAATATTTGTTTAGTTAACAAAGCAATGCTTAATCCCTTTTCTCACTGTTATGTGCTCTCCTTCTAGGTACTCTCCTACTTCTTCAAACAAATCCTTTAGTAGGAAGCCCCCAGTGCCTCTGAGCCAGCTTGTGGGTCTGTTTTCCAGGGCAAAGGGTTACCTTGAAGGATAGTATGACCTATGGAAACATGGCTAGAAAAGAGGCTGTATCAAGCTGGCAGTAGCGGACAAGGGTAGAATATTTGTCAGCACTTAAATAGGCTTGCTGCAAAGGTTGAAGAAGGAAATGGCAACCCACTCCTGTATTCATGGCTGGGAAATCCCATGGACAGAGGAGCATGGTGGACTTTAGTCCATGGGGTCTCAAAGGTGTCGGACACAACTTAGTGACTAAATAACAACAACAGACTTGGTGCAAAGGTAACTGTAGATAATGGCCAAGTCTTTCTGAAGCAATGATTCCCAAACTTGTGTGGACATCAGAATTATTGGGAAATAATTCTCCATGAGTCTATTCATGTGTTATGAGTAGAGGCACTGACTTTTAAAGAATGATTGCACAGTGAAAAGTCTTAGACGATAGAGATAGTATATCCTTCCAGAACAAAAGACATATTTATTTCTCTCCCATATAGTAAAGATAATCTCTCCTTCTAAAGCTCAGACATGCTTTTTGTAAAAGATTATGCTTATAAAAGATTCAGCTTCCTAAACTTGACATTCTTCTTCTCTAACACAACCCACAACACATGTGCTTGCATCACTTGACCCTACTCGTGTCATCTGTGAGAATTAGGGCAATGGAACCTGACATGCATGCTAACACTCTGGCTACTGCTACTGCTGAGTAGTAATAATAATGACCATATAATAAAATAATAATAACAACAACTCTTAACTCTGACCCAGGAATTTCATGTCTTATGCCAGAATTCATGAAACCATGACAAGCAAACTTATTAACATGCAAGTAAAATAAAATCTCAAACCTTTCACAATTCTTAGCAGGAATCACATGAAGAGCTTAGTTAAAATGTAAGTTCTTGGGCCCTCCCTCAGACTATCATTTGGTGATTCTAGAATGAAGCCCAGTAATATGCATTTTTGATAAGTGTTTCTGATGTCAGAAGTCTTTAGACCTCTCCAGAGAAATACTGTTTTTAGGATTTTGCTAACTTAGATTTGACTATTTGCTTGTGCTACATTGCTTCAGTCATGTCCAACTCTTTGTGACCTTTGGACTGTGGCCCACCAGGCTCCTCTCTCCATGGGATTCTCTAGGCAAGAAAACTGGAGTGGGTTGCCATGTCCTCCTCCAGAGTATTTTCCCTACCCAGGAATTGAACCTATATCTCTGATGTCTCCCGCATTTGCAGGCGGGTTCTTTATAGACAAGAGATATCACTTTCTTCTTGCATGGCTAGAGGTAATCATTGATTAGCATTGGCAGATTTTTTGGTTCGAAAGAAACTGTTAAAACAGAAAATATATACTCACTATTCCCTAGTAGCTCAGTTGGTAAAGGATCTGCCTGAATGCAAACTAGTACAGCCGCTATGGAGAACAGTGTGGAGATTTCTTAAAAAACTGGAAATAGAACTGCCATATGACCCAGCAATCCCACTTCTGGGCATACACACTGAGGAAACCAGATCTGAAAGAGACACGCGCACCCCAATGTTCATCGCAGCACTGTTTATAATAGCCAGGACATGGAAGCAACCTAGATGCCCATCAGCAGATGAATGGATAAGGAAGCTGTGGTACATATACACCATGGAATATTACTCAGCCATTAAAAAGAATTCATTTGAATCAGTTCTAATGAGATGGATGAAACTGGAGCCCATTATACAGAGTGAAGTAAGCCAGAAAGATAAAGAACATTACAGCATACTAACACATATATATGGAATTTAGAAAGATGGTAACGACAACCCTATATGCAAAACGGAAAAAGAGACACAGAAGTACAGAACAGACTTTTGAACTCTGTGGGAGAAGGTGAGGGTGGGATGTTTCAAAAGAACAGCATGTATGTTATCTATGGTGAAACAGATCACCAGCCCAGGTGGGATGCATGAGACAAGTGCTCGGGCCTGGTGCACTGGGAAGACCCAGAGGAATCGGGTGGAGAGGGAGGTGGGAGGGGGGATCGGGATGGGGAATACGTGTAAATCTATTGCTGATTCATGTCAATGTATGACAAAACCCACTGAAAAAATAAATAAATAAATAAATTTAAAAAAAAAAAAAAAGGATCTGCCTGCAATGCAGGAGACCCAGGTTCAGTCCCTGGGTAGGGAAGTTCCCCTGGAGAAGGAAATGGCAACCCACTCCAGTACTCTTGCCTGGAGAATTCCATGGACACAGGAGCCAGGCGGGCTACAGTCCATGGGGTCACAAAGAGTCAGACACAACTGTGTGACTTTCACTTTTTTCCTAAGAAATACATAAGAGAAAGTTATGTACTGGCTAGAGTAAAATTGAGAGAAATGGAAACATAAGAATAAACTCATATGTATGTCAATAAGCTCAATATTTTAATCATTGTGTAAATTAAACTTGAGCTTTTGTTTGTCCTCTGAGAAAAAGTGGGAAGTGGTTCTTACATTCACACTTAATTTTTTATTGGATTGGTTCCTCCAGCCTGAGTTTCAACAAATATTTATTGAACACCTATTGTGTGTTCAGCACTGTTCTAGTGTTGCAGAAACCAGTACTCGAGAAACCAAGCACCACACTCAGAGAGTTGGAGAACTCGGGTTTATTACACCGGCGGGCCCAGAGGAGTTAACACTCCAAGCTCTGAGCCCCGAACAAAGGGATTACAGAGTTTTTATACACGGACAGGCATGATTAAGCGGGTTTGTGGGTTTGCAGAGGCTAGGACGTTTGCAAAGAGCAGGACAAAGGTGAGTGAGATAAACTCCAGTTCCTAGTATTGTGAGTCCCCACTTTTTGAGACCTACGTGATCCAGACTTTGCAAGGAGCAAGCTGAGTTACAGAGGCAGAAGGAGCAGGAGGTTATGTAAAATTTTAACTTTTCCTCTTCACTAGGTGTCAGAAATCCAGAGATGAATAAGACAAAATCCCAAGTTTGAGGCATTTATATTCTAGTGGGGGGATACAGACACTGAACCCATAGACAGACACCTCGCATATTTTCAGATGGCAAAGAAAATAAAACAGAGTAAAGAGATAAAGACTTGGTGAGTGTTTAGGGACATTTTAGCTATAATCAGAGAAGGCCTATCTGAGGAGGTAGCATCTGAGCTGTGTTTAAAGGAGATTTTTTAGCTCTGTCAGTTTCTGCCTGCTAGAGGCTTGTCCATTTGCAGACATGAAACCCTTTAGCCTTCATGGTCAGCCTCACCTCACCTAGCTTCTGACAAGCTTGAAAACATATCAAGGGCTTCTTTTTATTGGTGGCTGAAGTTCAGAATTAGCCTGCTGCCTTGACTTCATTCATTTTACACATATTTATGGAATACATACCCTATCAAGACTTATTCTAGGCACTGGAGATGCATGCATGCATGCTCAGCCACTAAGTCATATCCAACTCTTTGTGACCCCATGGAGAGTAGCCCACTAGGTTTCTCTGTCCATGGGATTTCCCAGGCAAGAATACTGGAGTAGGTTGCCATTTCCTACTCCAAGGGATCTTCCTGAATCGGATCAAACCTGCATCTCTTGAGTGTATTACATTGGTGGATGAATTCTTTACCACTGTGCCACCTAGGATTTCCAGGCAGTGAGGATACAGCAATAAATAAGAAAGACTCCAACTTTCCCAGAACTTCTAGTAGCTTCTATGGCAGTCACTAACTTGAACTATCCCCTACATACACACACCAGCCTAGAACTTGCCTAGTCTTTTTGCTTAGGTTAAAAAGGGAACTGGATCATTTCATGATTCTCCAGCTGTGGGCTTGAATACTCTTCAATTCCAGATCAACCTCTGGAATCCAGACATTTCCCCCAAATTTCTGTGATTATCACCAGTATGCAAATACTACTGTTCCTAGTCCTCAGACTCCAAATTGGCTCTCAAAACCAGTGCAAATAAGACCTGAATTAGGGAATTCCCTGGTGGTCCGGTGGTTAAGAATCTGCTTGCCAATGCAGGGGACACAGGTTTGATCCTTGGTTGGGGAATATCCCACATGCTGTGGAGCAACTAAACCTATGCACCACAACTACTGAAGCCCACACACCTTAGAATCTGTGCTCCACAACAAGAGAAGCCACTGCAATGAGAAGCCCATACACCTCAATGAAGAATAGCCCCCACTCACTACAACTAGAGGAAGCCTGCATGCAGCAACAAAGACTCAGCACACCCAAAATAAATAAATAAATAGTTTTTTTTAAAAAAAGACCTGAATTAGCTGCATCCCTTTTGATAGGGATAGAGTTATTAGTTACTTTAGAAATTCAACTTGTGGATTAAAGATAGAAACGGAATTTTAAGAGAGTTTGGGAGACTGCTGTAAACTAATGACCACTCAAGAAAAGAATCCAGTAACCAAGCAACAATCTACATATGTGGTTAAAGTACAAGACAATAGATATGGGATCTGAATCTTGTTACATGAAGCCAGAGGTTAATGGTCCTTGAAAAGTAGCATTTCTGCACATAGCCAAGACAGGAATATAGGCGAAAGGAGAAAGAAACTAGGTGAAAGGGAACACTATACCAAAATCTGAGATGAATTACTGAATTTTAGAATGTCACCACCCTTCTACTAATATGATTTAAATAGTGTCATGACAGTCCCAGTTTAACCATATATGGTGAAAGGAGGAACGAATGATGTAAGCCTTAAAATCTACCCAAGGATGAGGAAGAAGATAGTCTTCTTCCTTTCCTACTTTTTCTTTGATTATAAAAACGTAGCCCCCTTTGTTCCTGGGACAGCTGTGCTCCCTTGCCTGCCCCATTGTATCCCTCACTAGCATCCTATGCTAATAAACTCATTCTTCACCTGTCACTTTGCCTCTCATTGAATTCTTTTTTGCACCAAGACTAAAGAACCTGAGCTTCACTAAGTCCTGAGGCCAGGTGTGCAGTTTCAATCAAAACACTGTGGGTTTGAGTCCCCTCCTAAGTCAGGGATTGTGGGTTCAGGTCCCAATTGAAGTATGGCTGGGTTTGAGTTTCATCTGAGGAGTGTAATTTCACCTTGAACCCTGCAACTTGGACTTTTGGTCATCTCTCTTCTTCAGGTTGGGCCCTGTACCCTAGAGGTTCTCTTCTCCTAATCACTGCCTGCCACTTTACTCTTTCCTCTCTTCCTGTCAAAATCACCAAAAGCCTGTTGATTTGGTTATTACACTGACTCCTAAAACTGCTTCTAGCTGACTTGCTCATTGCCTGATGATCAAAGCTAAATGAAAACAAAGATGATAGAGGCAGCAGTGCCTGCATGAGCAGCTCCTCTCAAATGAAGGGTTCCTTCCAATCAGGAAGAGGTTGCTCCAGCAACCAGACTCCTCACTTCTCACTTCTAATATACTCTAATCCCTCTCTTATTAATTTCTATTACAATGGAATGAGTTTTCTTCCCTGAGATAATTTTCTCAACCATTTTTACAACCTGCTTTGTGGCACCACTTAGTTTTCTCTTAAGGGGAACAAGTTCTTTCTCTTTCTAAATGCTTTCCAACAATTATCTCAGTGCTTATTATATGAAAGGCAGCATGCTGGACCTTGATGATAGATACAAAGATGGAAATATATTTATGATATGTGAGAAAGAGCACTGGATTTTGGAATCAGAATACCAAGTATTGTTAAGTAACTTCTTAAATTTATAGAAGTCATACAAACACATGCCCAAAAGCTAAAATGCACAGAGAAGCATAAAGTGAAAAATGAAAGTATTCACCTCTTATTCCCATTTCTCACATATAAGTAATATTTTCTTTCATTCTAGTAATTTTCTAGACATATATGCTTTTCTTATTTTCCCTCACAAATACAATCAATACTGTACATATCATCCTGCTAATTGACTTTTTGTTTCATATGTATTGAGCATTTTCTCTATCATCAAGAATCTATCACATCCTTTTTAATGGTTATATAGTATTCCATTGTATGGGTATACAATCCATTGTATTGATGATGATTTATTTGTCTGAACTGTTTTATTATAATGAATTTACAATAAACATATTATTACATAAAATTTGGTCAAAGACATAGTATTTGTGTTGGGCAAATTACTAGGTGTGAAACTGCTAGATCATAGATGTACACATTTTAAAATGTTTTGCCAAATTGCTCTCAAAAACAATTGTATCAATTTACTCTCTTGACAACAGTAAAGAAGAATGACTGTTTCTTAAGAAAACCGGGGTTTAGATCCTTTTGTAGTTCATGAGCATGATGATTGGGTGTTCACGCTGCTGCGTGACATGTGCCTCCCTCTAAACCTTGTTATGACATCGGCACATTACCTGTCTGACGTGAGAAAAAAAAAAGAAAACCGGGATTTGAATTCTATTATTTTTGGGTAGCAATGGCTTTGAACAAAGTACTTAAATTGGTTAAATTTATATTCCTCCTCTGTATAATAGAGATGCTAATACTATCTTCATAGAAATTTGAGAATTAAATAAGACAGTCTCAAGTTCCAGTTCGAGATGGCAGAGTAGAAGGACGTGCTCTCATCTCCTCCTGTGAAAGCATCAAAATTGCAACTAGCTGTTGAACAACAATTGACAAGAGAATGCTGGAACCCACCAAAAAAAGATACCCCACATCCAAAGACAAAGAAAAAGCCACAGCAAGACAGTAGGAGGGGCACAATCACGATAAAATCAAATCCGTATGGGATTTGCTGGGTGAGTGACCCACAGACTGGAGAACAATAATACCAAAGAAGTTCTTACACTATTGTGAAGGTTCTGAACCCCACATTAGGCTACCCAGTCTGGTGATCCGAGAAAGGGACTGGGAATCCCCAGGGAATCTGGCTGTGAGGGCCAGCGGGATTTGATTATAGGCCTTCCAGAGGACTGAGGGAAATAGAGACTCTAGTCTTCGAGGGCACAAAGTTTTGCATGCTCCAAGACCCAGAGGACAGGAGCAGTGACCCCACAGGAGACTCAACCAAAACTACCTGCTAGTGTTGAAGGGCCTCCTATGGAGGCATGGGTCAGCAGGGGCTCACCACAGGGATGGGGCACTGGAAGGTCGCCCTTGGAGTAAACTCTCTTGGAGTTCACCATTAACCCCACCATAGACCCTAAGTCTGGGTCGCCTCAGGCCAAATAACTACTAGGGAGGGAATGCAACTCCACCCATCAGCAGATAATTGGATTTAAACTTTACTGAGCAAGGCCCTGCCCATCAGAGCAAGACCCAGTTTTTCCCATCACCAGTCCCTCCTCCCAACAAGAAGCTTACACAAGCCTCTTAGCCTCATCCATCAGAGGGCAGACAGAAAAAGCAAGAAGAAACACAGTCTCACAGCAGCTAAAACAAAAACCATATTACAGAAATTTAATCACAATGAAAAAGCAGAAAGTTACATCCCAGATGAAGGGACAAGATAAAATCCTAGAAAAACAAAAAAATTAAGTGGAGATAGGCAACCTTCCGGAAAAAGAGTTCAGAATAATGATAGTGAAGATGATCCAGGATCTTGGGAAAAGAATGGAGGCAAAGATTGAGAAGATGCAATAAATGTTTACCAAAGACCTAGAAGAGCTAAAGGACAAACAGAGATGAATAACACACTAGAAGGAATCCATATCAGAATAACTGAGGCAGAAGAATGGATAAATGATCTGGAGGACAGAATGGTGGAAATCACTGCCACAGAACAGAATACAGAAAAAAGAATGAAAAGAAACAAAGACAGCATAAGAGACCTCTGGGACAACATTGAATGTACCAACATTTGCATTATAGGGGTCCCAGAAGGAGAAGAGACAAAGGACCTGAGAAAATATTTGAAGAGATAGTAGCCGAATACTCCCTGAACATGGGAAAGGAAACAGTCAACCAAGTCCAGGAAGCACAGAGAGCCCCAGGAAGGATAAACCCAAGGAAGAAGACACCAAGACACATAGTAATCAAACTGACAAAAGTTAAAGACAGAGATAAAATATTAAAAGCAACAAGGGAAAAATGACAAACAACATACAAGAGAACTCCTGTCAGGCTGTCAACTGATCTCTCAACAAAAACACTACAAGCCAGAAGGGAATGACATGATATATTTAAAGTGATTAAAGGGAAGAACCTAGAGTATTCTATCAAGAATACTCTACCCAACAACACTCTCCTTCAGATTTGACAGAGAAATCAAATAGCTTGCAGACAAGCAAAAGTTAAAAGAATTCAGCACCACCAAGCCAGCCTTAGAACAAATGCTAAAGGAACTTCTCTAGGCAGGAAACCCAAGAAAAGGAAAAGACCTACAGAAAATAAATCCAAAACAATTAAGAAAACAGTAATAGGATCATACATATTGATAATTACCTTAAATACAAACGGTTTAAATGCACCAACCAAAAGACATAGACTGGCTGGGTGGATGAAAACATGTGTATATATGCATTTCCACTTACCACATCACTCTGCTTGACTCCCCCCAACTGTTTGTAATTATTTTATATTGTTAAGTTAATCATGTTCCCATTATGGCTTGCAACTGTAATTATCTTTTAATTTTTGTCTGGCGACTGATTGTGAAAACTGATAAACATCTTTTACTATTGTGATTATTTACTATTACTCACTTAATACCATTGTATCATGATTAGTCAACAGAAAAATAATAGAACACTATATCACCAAAACTAAGATCGAATAGAAAAATACCTATAGTCACTTTTTAAAATCCAGATGCATATCAGAATTATCTTGGAATTTTTGAAAAATACAAATGCTCAGGTATTGCTTTTTTTCTCCAGAGCTCCAGATGTGTTTTTAATGAGCAGTCATGTTTAACAACAACTGGACCATATGATGATCTTTTACTTTTGTCTAGTTCGTTGCACTTTTTCTATTTCATATTCAGTGCTCCCATTTCATTTAGTTTATGTTCTCCAATTTCTTCATCTCTTCTTTTTTCTTCTGATGTTCTTTCTCAAGCCTTTATCAAAGGTAGTAGAAAAGCTTTTGTATACATATATACATATAGATATGTATAATATATATTTTAGAAAACTTATAAATTTTTGCCTAACTAAAAAAATTATGACATTTTGATTCCACTTGTTTGACTTAGTATAAATAGAATGCTAGATTTCTAATTTAAAAAAATAGATATGCAACAAGCAACAAAGGTTTACTGTATAGCACAGGGAACGATAGTCAATATCTTGTAATTAATAGCTTACAATGGAAAATAATTTCAAAAATAATATATGTATATTAGTATAACAAAAATCACGTTGCTGTACACCTGAAACATTGTAAGTCAACTATACTTCAATAAAATACGTATTTTTTTAAAAAAGAAAAAGAAAAAAGAAAAAAATAAGATAGTCTCAAAGGGTTAGCATTGAGTTACTTTGTGATCCAATAATTTCATTTCTAGGTATACACACAAGAGAAATGAAAGCACATGAACACACAAAAATTTGCAAATAAATACTCATAGAGGCTTTATTCATATATCCCAGCAGTAAAAACAACTTAAACATTCATCAACTGATGAATTAATAAATAATATGCATATACATGCAATGGAATATTATTTGGCAATAAAAAATAATGAAGTACTAATACATGCTGAAACGCAGAAGAACTTTGAAAATATTATACCATGTAAAGAACTAGTCACAGGGACTTCCCTGGTGGTCCAATGGCTAAGACCCTGTACTCCCAATGCAAGAGGCTGGAGTTCCATTCCTAGTCAGGGAACCAGCTCCCACATGCTGCAACTAAAGATCCCACATGCTGCAACTAACAGTCTGTATGCTGTAACTAAAGATTTTGCATGCCACAATGAAAACGAAGATCCTGCATACCACAACTAAGACTGGGCACAGACAAATAAATAAATAAATATTGTAAAAAAGAACTAGTCACAAAAGACCACATATTGTATAAGCTCAATTATATGAAATGGCCAGAATAAGCTCATCTACAGAGACAGAAAGTAGATTAATGGTTGCCTAGGGCTGGGGAGGGAGTAGGGGAAAATGCAGAGTGATGGTTAATGGGTAGAAGATTTCTTTTTTGGAGGGTGAAATGTTCTAAAATTGATAATGGTAATGGTTGCACAGCTCTGTGATATACTAAGAATCATTAATTTGTACACTTTAAATAGATAAGTCATATGGTAAGTGAATTATCTCAATAGAGCTCTTGTATAAAAAATATTAAATAACATAATACTTCTGCTTCCAGCCAAGATGGAGTGATATGTAACACATTTACTCTACCATTTGAAACATCACTGCCCTTAAAAATGTAGACAAAATATATGAAACTAGGGTTTTCAGGACACTAGCTGTCAAGCAAAGAACAATAGTGATTCCCGAGAAATGGAAAACAAATAAAATGGGCCCTAAGATTGCCAGCTTACTGCTAGGAGAGAGTTTTCAGGTTATGACACAATGAGAGGAAGCCCAAGTGGATGCCTGCACACTTCAAGTTGACAAGATGGAGCTGACAGTCCAGGGAGACTAAAGTGGCTAGAGTTCATAGCTCAGAGTACTGAAGAAAAGAGAGTTGCACAAAAAAGAGAGACCCCTGAAGATTTTGAAGAGATTCTCTTGAGTATTCAGCAGAGTACTGATCACTGCATGCATGTGAGGAAACTACCTAAAGCCAGGAAAAAGCCATGCAAAAGAATTAAAGGGAGTATAACATTCATACGGGGCCAAGAACAGTGCCTGTTCCCACCAGAATGGGATAACTCAGAATTCACAAGGCATTAGAGTACACAGAAGTGTCAGTAATGGGAGATAATTAGCCCTAGATTGAGTACTATTCCAGATTCACATAACAAATCATAAAAGCAAGACCTTTAAGGGTCTGAGTTTTTCCAAGTAACATAACTGCATCCCAGATTACAGTTCAAGATTTATAAGAATACAAAAATATCTAGCACACAATGAGGTGAAAATCAATATCTGGCATCCAATCAAAGCTTATTGGGTGTGCAAACAAACATGAAAACACAACCTATAATGAGGATAATCATCAGTCAATTGAAACTGACCCTGAACTGACACAGATGTTACAATTAGTAAAGAAGTGCACATGAAAGAATTTGTTATAACTGCATTGAATATCTCTAAAGAATTAACTACAGATACGTACAATATAAAATAGACTCTAATTGAACTTTTAGAGATAAAAACTATAATGTGTGAGATGAAAAATATACTGGAGGGGGATAACAACAAATTGGACATAGCAGGAAAAAAATTCAGTGAATCTGAAAGGATAGCAATAGAAATTATCCAAAATTAAATACGGAGAAAAAAGGATTTTAAAGAGTTAAAAAAAAAGCATCAGTGGGGGGAAAAAAAAGCATCAGTGAACTATGGGACAACTTTAAGCAATTTAACACATGTGTAATTGGAGTTTCTGAAAGCATAAGGGAAAAGGGGTACAAAAAAAATTTGAAAAAATAATGGCCAAAATTTTCAAAATTTGATGAAAAATATAAGCCACAGAATAAGAAGCTCAAAAAACTTCAAGAAATATGAAAACTAAGCCAAGACATATTATAATTAACTCACTTAAAAACAACCAGAGGGGGGTGGGGAATAAGCACATTAAATGCAGAGGAAAATGTTAACAGCAGCCAGAGGAAAAAAGAAATATTGCATTCAAAAGAACAAAGAATGAAAATAAACTTGTTATCATAAAAATGCAAACAAGCAGACAGTGGAAACTCTTCTTTAAAGGACTAAAGGAAAAAAAAAAAGCTGTTAATCTAGAAATCTTTGCCCCGTGAAAATAACTTTCAAAAATGAAAATGAAATAATCTTTAGATATACAAGAACCAAACTAATACATCACCAGCAGACCTGAACTATAAGGAATATTAAAGGAAGTCCTTTATCAAGAAGGAAAATGATACGAAGTGGAAATATGTAATTCTCAAAAGGAATAAATAGAACCAGAAATGCTAACTATGTGAATTAATATGTAATATTTTTCTTGTTACCTAATTCTATGTAAAAGATAATTGAGTGTTTAAACAAAAACAATAACAGTGTATTGTGGGATTTATAATAAACTAAAAATAAAATATGTGACAATAATGCAAAAGTCAAGAGGGAGAGACAAAAATAGACCATTTTAAGGTTCTTATAGTATCTATGAGGTGATATAACATCCTTTAAAGGTAGCCTGTGAAAAGTTAAAGACATATAAACCCTAAAGCAACCAGTAATAAAACAAAACAAAGAATTATAGTTAATAAGCTTGCAAAGGAGGCAAAATGGAAAAATTAAAAGTACTCAATCCAAAAAAAAAAAAGGCAGGAAAAGAACAAAAACAGACGGAACAAATAGAAAACAAATAACAAAATGATAGATTTAAGCCTAGCTTAACTATATAATTACATTATATGTAAATAATTGAAATGCCCCAATTAAAAGTCAGAGAATGTCAAGATTGGATAAAATAGCAAAACTCAATTGTGATTGCCATCTTTTTGTTGTTTGTAGCTCAAACAACAGAAGTTGTAAGAAGTGTGATACCTTCATCTTTGTCCTTTTTCAAGATTGCTTTGGCTACCCAATGTCTTTTTTGGTTTCATCCAAACTTTTGGAGGTTTTTCTGTGAAAAATGCCAGTGGAATTTTGATAGAGGTTGCCTTGAATCTGAAGGCACCCAAATTGAAAAGGAAGAAGTTAAATTTCAGTGTTTGCAAATGACATGATCTTATATATAGGAAACCTTACACATATATTTATATATATAAACCTTATATATATAAAGACTCCATCAAAAAACTGTTAGAAGCAACAGATTCAACAAAGATACAGTATACAAAATTAACATACAAAAATCAGTTGCATTTCTATACACTAGCAAAAAACTATTTAAAAAAGAAATTAAGAAAACAATCCAGTACTTCCCTGGTGGACCAGTGGTTAAGAATCTGCCTGGCAATACAGGGGACACAGCTTTGATCCCTGATATGGGAAGAATTCACATGCCATGGGGAAACTAAGCCTGTGTGCCAGAACTACTGAGCCCTCTAGAGCCCTCATGATACATCTACTGAGTCTGTATGCCCTAGAGCTGGTTTTTGCAACAGAGAAGCCTCCACAATGAGAAGCCCATGCACCACAACAAGAGAGTAGCTAGCCCTCACTTGCTGCAACCAGAGAAAGTCTGTGCACAGCAATGAAGACCCAATGCAGCCAAAAATAAATAAATAAATAAATAAAATAAAAAATTTTTTAAAGAAAACAATCTAATTTACAATAGCATCAAAAAATATAAAACACTTAAGAATAAACGCAACTAAGAAGGTGAAAGATAAGTATACTGAAAACTATGAGATATTGATGAAATTGAAGAAAGCAAGCATAAATAAAAAGATATTCTATGTTCATGGATTGGTAAAATTAATATATATGATGCCTTTTTTTGAAGTGTCAACTCAACTAGATTTCAATCTGCAGTTATCTAAGTGTTACTGTGAAGATATTTTACAAGTGAAACTAAAGTGTCGAGCCAGTTGACTTTAAGTAAGGAATTTTTTTCTCCTAGATTATCTGGGTGGACCTATGTGAATCCATTGGGAGGCCATAAAAACAGAGCTGATATTTCCCTGGGATAGAGAAAAATTTCCACCTATAGATTACAACTTTGGCTAATATGACTATAGAGTTCCACCATACTCTTGATCTTCTCTCCCTGACTGCACAAAGACAACCATTTCAGCCTGTGTTTTTCCTTCTCTGGCTGCTTACCTTTTGGATTTTTTATTTAGTTAGCCAGTTCTCACATAACTTAACAATTATGTGAGCCTGTTTCTTATAATCTCTCTATTTCTCTCTCCACAAACACAGACACACACGTGCACAATTCTACTGGTTCTGCTTTCTGACGTCAGTCACCCTAAGTCAACCTAAGACTCTTAAGTCATCCCTCAGCTGGTGATGGACAGGGAAGCCTGGCGTGCTACAATCCATGGGGTCGCAAAAAGTTGGACACGACTGAGCAACTGAGCTGAACTGACAGATTATCTCTTTTATGACTCTACCCCCTATCTTTCCCAAAATTCTGAAATCCTTCTACTATGCTCCCTGGAATTTGTGAGCAATCTTCACCAAATTTTCCTACATCCATATAACTGATCCTCTGTATATTCCCTTCTTCTTCTCACTTAAGTGAAATAAAACTCTCCTCTAAGGTCGTAACTCTCCTTGGAACCCTTTTAAATGTGCTATCTTTCCTCTCATGTGATAGATAGCTAAAACATCTATCACCAGAGGCCTGGAGGTGGGGAAAATATCCTCCTCATTGTCACTTTCAAGACATTCTCCTCCCTCCTTAGTAATAAGCCCCATGTTATTGAGGCTTGTTTGAATCTCATAACATGTTTGAATGATGACACAATATTCACATTATCAAACACCATAACATGTTTGAATCTCATGTTATCAGGTTACATCACCCACTATCTGTCCTCATGGAACTCAACCACTGACTCCTGAAACACTCACACTTATTCACTGAAGGTTTCAGTACCAGGCTCACTGTCACTTCCTCTAACACAATTCCTGTCAAATCTTGGTTACTCTGTTATCCACATAGATGATCTTCCTAATAGTCTGGCCTCTCAGATCCTTGACCTCTACTCCTCTAATTTTCTTGTTCTCCATCCTACTTTATCCACTAATCCACATAGCCATACCATTAATCTTACAATTACTAAAAAAAATCCCACTATTCCTCTTTTCTGTTTCAAGTGTCCCACTCTTCAACTACCACCTTCTTTTTGACTAATTTCTTATCTTTCTCCCATTTTAATGATACTTCAGCCTCACTTATTGAATCTACTATTCCGATTTTCCTGCATGTCCTCATCTCCCTCCCTAAGGAGTATAAATTTCATGGTTAATTATTATATTAATACTTCTATATGTGGTCTCAATTCCTATGCCCACTGTCATTCCTTATACAAATGGCCAACCCTCAAGTCTGGTTAAATCCAACACTTCATCTATTATGCATCTCCATTATGAAATTCAGTTCAGTTCAGTTACTCAGTTGTGTCCGACTCTTTGCAACCCCAAGGACTGCAGCACGCCAGGCTTACCTGTCCATGACCTACTCCTGGAGTTTACCCAAACTACTGTCCATCGAGTCAGTGATGCCATCTAACCATCTCATCCTCTGTCATCCCCTTCTCTTCCCGCCTTCAATCTTGCCCAGCATCAGGGTCTTTTCAAATGAGTCAGCTCTTCGCATCAGGTGGCCAAAGTATAGGAGTTTCAGCTTCAACATCAGTCCTACCAATGAACACCCAGGACTGATCTCCTTTAGGATGGACTGGTTGGATCTCCTTGCAGTCCAAGGGACTCTCAAGAGTCTTCTCAAACACCACAGTTCAGAAGGATCAACTCTTTGGCGCTCAGCTTTATTTATAGTCCAACTCTCACATCTATACATGACTACTGGAAAAACCATTGCCTTGACTAGATGGACCTTTGTCAGCAAAGTAATGTTTCTGCTTTTTAATATGCTGTCTAGGTTGGTCACCTATATGCAGATCAGGAAGCAACTGTCAGAACTGGACGTGGAACAACAGACTGGTTCCAAATAGGAAAAGGAGTACGTCAAGGCTGGATATTGTCACCCTGCTTATATAACTTATATGCAGAGTATATCATGAGAAACGCTGAGCTGGAGGAAGCACAAACTGGAATCAAGATTGCCAGGAGAAGTATCAATAACCTCAGATATGCAGATGACACCACCCTTATGGCAGAAAGTGAAGAAGAACTAAAGAGCCTCTTGAAGAAAGTGAAACAGGAGAGTGAAAAAGTTGGCTTAAAGCTCAACATTCAGAAAACTAAGATCGTGGCATCTGGTCCCGTTACTTCATGGCAAATAGATGGAGAAACAGTGGGAACACTGGCTGACTTTATTTTTCTGGGCTCCAAAATCACTGCAGATGGTGATTGCAGCCATGAAATTAAAAGACGCTTACTCCTTGGAAGGAAAGTTATGACCAACCTAGAGAGCATATTAAAAAGCAGAGACATTACTTTGTCCACAAAGGTCTGTCTAGTCAAGGCTATGGTTTTTCCAGTGGTCATGTATGGATGTGAGAGTTGGACTATAAAGAAAGCTGAGCCCTGAAGAATTGATGCTTTTGAACTGTGGTGTTGGAGAAGACTCTTGAGAGTCCCTTGGACTGCAAGGAGATTCAACCAGTCCATCCTAAGGAGATCAGTCCTGGGTGTTCATTGGTAGGACTGATGCTGAAGCTGCAACTCCAATACTTTGGCCATCTGATGCGAAGTGCTGACTCATTTGAAAAGACCCTGATGCTGGGAAAGTTTGAGGGTGGGAGGAGAAGGGGACGACAGAGGATGAGATGGTTGGATGGCATCACTGACTCAATGGACATGGGTTTGGGTGGACTCCAGGAGTTTGTGATGAACAGGGAGACCTGGCGTCCTGCGGTTCATGGGGTCACAAAGATTCAGTCACAACTGAGTGACTGAACTGAACTGAATTAGGTTGGTCATAACTTTCCTGCCAAGGAATAAGCATCTTTTAATTTCATGGCTGTAGTCACCATCTGCAGTGATTTTGGAGCCCCCAAAAATAAAGTCAGCCACTATTTCCCCATCTATTTGCCATGAAGTGAAGGGACCGGATGCCATGATCTTAGTTTTCTGAATGTTGAGCTTTAAGCCAACTTTTTCACTCTCCTCTTTTACTTTCATCAAGAGGCCCTTTAGTTCTTCTTTGTTTTCTGCCTTAAGAGTGGTGTCATCTGCATATCTGAGGTTATTGATACTTCTCCTGGCAATCTTGATTCCAGCTTGTGCTTCATCCAGTCCAGCATTTCTCATGATGTACTCTGCATATAAGTTAAATAAGCAGGGTGACAATACACAGCCTTGATATATTCTTTTTCCTGTTTGAAACCAGTTTGTTGTTCTAGTTCTAACTTTTGTTCTTGACCTGCATACAGATTTCTCAAGAGGCAGGTCAGGTGGTCTGGTATTCCCATCTCTAATAACATAAAAATACACAACAATACTGAATGGTCTCATTTTATGTTCATGAGAAAGTTTTCTTTCTGTGTAGTTTTCTGGAGTTTTCTTTCTGTGTAGTATCTTTTCTTGGCCTTGATATTAGGGTGTGTGAGTGTGTTAGTCACTCTGTCATGTCCAACTCTTTGCAACCCCATGGACTATGGCCTGCCAGGCTCCTCCGTCCATGGGATTTTCGAGGCAAGAATACTGGAGTGGGTTGCCATTCCTTTCTCCACAGTGGCCTTATGCCATGAGTTGGGAAATTCTCTCACTTCTTTTAATTTCTGTAAGAGATTGTGTGTGATTGTTATTATTTCTTCCTTAAATGTTTAGTAGAATTTGTGAGTGAAACCATCTGGACTTGGAAGATTTTTAACAACAAATTAAATTTCCTTAAATATTAGACTATATTAGTTGTTTATTTCTTATTGAGTGATTTTTGATAATTTGTATCTTTCAACAAATTGGTCATTTTATCTAAGGTGTCAAATTTATGATTATGAAGTTGTTTATAGTATTTCCTTATTACACTTACAATGTCTGAAGTGTCAGCCATCGTTAAAATAGCAAAACAAATAATTAGAGCCAATAATTTTTTAAAAAGACAAAATTAATGATAAAAATTATATAAATAATCCAAAAGAAGGGAGAAAAAAAGGAAACAAAAATCAGATGGAATAAATAGAAAACAAACAGTAAGTTGATAGATATAAATCTATATATACACAAAATTGCATTAAATGAAAATGACTTCAACACTCCAGTGAAAAGGCAGATATGGTCAAACTGGGTAAGAAAACAATACCCAACTATATTTATAGCTTATAAGAAACATGCATTAAATATAAGGAAACAAAGAGATTAAATGCAAAATAATGGGAAAAATATACCATGGTAAACCTAGTCAACAGGAATCTGATACGGCTATTAGTGAGGGTTTCACAGGTGGCTCAGTGGTAAAGAATCTGTCTCCCAAGTAGAAGATGCGGGTTCAGTCCCTGGGTCAGGAAAACCCACTGGAGAAGGAAATGGCAACCCACTCCAGTATTCTTACCTGGGAAATCCCATGGACAGAGGAGCCTGGTGGGCTACAGTCCAAGGGGTCGCAAAAGGGTTGGACACAACTTAGTGACTAAACAACAACAATGGCTATTAATAGCAGATAAAATAAATTACATAGCAAAAGATATTACTAGGGATAAAGAAGTTAATTTTATAATGATTAAGAATTGAATTTTATCAGGAAGAAATGTTAATCCTAAATGTTTATGTGTTTAATAAAAGAGCTTCAAAATACATGAAACAAAAGCTGATAGAACTATAAGAAGAAATAGACAAATTCATAATCTTTTTTTTTTAATATTTATTCATTTATTTGGCTGCACCAGGTCTTAGTTGCAGCATGTGGGATCTAGTTCCCTGACCAGGGATCGAACCTGGGCCCCCTGCATTGGGAGCTCAGAGTCTTAACCACTGAGCCAGCAGGGAAGTCCCACAAATTCATAATCTTGATTGAAGATTTTTATATCCTTCTCTTAACATTTGGACAAATAGAAAATTACTAAGGATATGAATCTGAACAACACCATCAAGCAACTTGACCTAGTTAACATTTATGGAACACTCCACACAGTGACAGAAGAATACAGTGTACATGGAATATTCATCAAGATTGACCATACTCAAGGTAATAAAAGAAACCTTAAGAAAATTAAAAGGATTCAGTTCATACAAAGTATGTATTCTCACTGCAGTGGAATTAAATTAGAAATCAATACCAAAAAGATACCTGGAAAATCTCCAAATATTTGAAAATAAAATAATACCTTTCTAAATAACCCATGAACCAAAGAAAAATCTAAATGTTAATTAAAACATATTTTAACCTTAATGAAAAAAAAACAACAAAATTTCTGGGGTGCTGTCAGAGCGGTAAAAAGTGGAAAATTTAAGCTCGGCTGGTAAAGAATCCTCCTAGAATGCAGGAGACCCTGGTTTGATTCCTGGGTTGGGAAGAAGCCCTGGAGGAGGGCATGGCAACTCACTCCAGTATTCTTGCCTGGAGAATCCCCATGGACAGACGAACCTGGCAGGCTACAGTCCATGGGGTGGCAAAGTGTCGGACATGACTGAGAGGCTAAGCACAGCACAGAACAGCTATATTAGAAAAAAAAAAAGTTCTAAAATCAGTGACCTCAGCTTCAAACTTAAGAAACTAGAAAAAGAAGATCAAATTAAACCCAAAAATAAACAGAATAAGAAATATAATAAAGATCAGAATAGAAGTTAATGACAGGGAATGGTAAAAAGTAGAGAAATAGCAATAATATCAAAATTCCATTCTTTGAAGAAATCAATATAATTGATAAACCTCTAGCCAGACTACCCAAGAAAACAGAGAGAAAACATGCATTACTAATCAGTTCAGTTTAGTCACTCAGTCGTGTCCAACTCTTTGTGCCCCCATGGACTGCAGCATGCCAGGCTTCCCTGTCCATCACCAACTCCTGAAGCTTACTCAAACTCATATCCATCGCGTCGGTGATGCCATCCAACAATCTCATCCTCTATCATCCCCTTCTCCTCCCACCTTCAATCTTACCAGCATCAGGGTCTTTTCCAATGAGTTGGTTCTTCACATCAGGTGGCCAAAGTATTGGAGTTTCAGCCTCAGCATCAGTCCTTCCAATGAATACTCAGGACTGATCTCCTTTAGGATGGACTGGTTGGATCTCCTTGCAGTCCAAGGGACTCTCAAGAGTCTTCTCCAACACCACAGTTCAAAAGCATCAATTTTTCGGCACTCAGCTTTCTTCACAGTCCAACTCTTACTTTATAGTTCAACTCTCACATCCATACATGACTACTGGAAAAACCATAGCTTTGACTAGACATTTTGTTGGCAAAGTAATTTCTCTGCTTTTTAATATGCTGTCTAGGTTGGTCATAGCTTTTCTTCCAAGGAGCAAACGTCTTTTAATTTCATGGCTGCAGTCACCATCTGCAGTGATTTTGGAGCCCAAAAAAATAAAGTCTCTCACCGTTTCCATTGTTTCTCCATCTATTTGCCATGAAGTGATGGGACCAGATGCCATGATCTTAGTTTTCCGAATGTTGAGTTTTTTGTTGTTGTTGTTTATTTTTTTTTCATTTATTTTTATTAGTTGGAGGCTAATTACTTTACAATATTGTAATGGTTTTTGCCATACATTGACATGAATCAGCCATGGATTTACATGTGTTCCCCATCCCGATCCCCCCTCCCGCCTGAATGTTGAGTTTTAAGTCAACTTTTTCACTCTCCTCTTTCACCTTCATCAAGAGGCTCTTTAGTTCTTCTCTTTCTGCCATAAGGGTGGTGTCATCTGCGTATCTGACGTTATTGATATTTCTCCCTGCAATCTTGATTCCAGCTTGTGCTTCATCCAGCCCAGCATTTCGCATGATGTACTCTGCATAGAAGTTAAATAAGCAGGGTGACAATATACAGCCTTTGCGCACTTCTTTCCCTATTTGGAACCAATCTGTTGTTCCATGCCCAGTTCTAACTGCTGCTTCCTGACCTGCATACAGATTTCTCAGGAGGCAGATAAAGTGATCTGGTATTCCCATCTCTTGAAGAATTTTCCACAGTTTGTTGTGATCTACACAGTCAAAGGCTTTAGCGTAGTCAATAAAGCAAAAGTAGATGTTTTTCTGGAACTCTCTTGCTTTCTCGATGATCCAACAGATGTTGGCAGTTTGACCTCTGGCCCCTTTGCCTTTTCTAAATCTAGCTTGAACATCTGGAAGTTCATGGTTCACGTACTTTTGAAGCCTGGCTTGGAGAATTTTGAGCATTACTTTGCTAGCATGTGAGATGAATGCGATTGTGTGGTAGTTTGAACATTCTTTGGCATTGCCTTTCTTTGGGATTGGAATGAAAGCTGAATTTTTCCAGTCCTGTAGCCACTGCTGAGTTTTCCAGATTTGCTGGCATATTGAGTGCAGCACTTTCACAGCATCATCTTTTAGGATTTGAAGTAGCTCAACTGGAATTCCATCACCTCCACTAGCTTTGTTCATAGTGATGCTTCCTAAGGCCCACTTGACTTCACATTCTAGGATGTCTGGCTCTATGTGAGGATCACACCATCATTGTTATCTGGGTCATGAAGATCTTTTTTGTATAGTTCTTCTGTGTATTCTTGCCACCTCTTCTGAATGTCTTCTGCTTCTGTTAGGTCCATAACCATTTCTGTCCCTTATTGTGCTCATCTTTGCATTTCTAGCACTAGAAATGAAAAAGGTGACATCACTGCGGATTCACAACATATTAAAATAATAACAGAATGTTATGAACAACTATATACATGGCTCAGTTGGTAAAGAATCTGGCTGCTATGCAGGATACCTGGGTTTGATCCCTGGGTCAGGAAGATCCCCTGGAGAGTGAAATGGCAACCCACTCCAGTACTCTTCCCTGGAGAATTTCATAGATAGAGGAACCAGGAAACCTATAGTCCGTGGGATTGCAGAGTCTGACATGATTGTGTGACAAACTTTCTTCCATATGCACATAAATTTGACAATTTAAATGAAACTGACAAATTCATTGAAAGAAAAACTACTAAAGCTCATGTAAGAAAAATTAGATAACCTGAATAGCCCTGTATTAATGAAATTAAATTAGAAATTATAAGCCTTTCCACAGAGAAGAGGTGGACAAGAAAATGGAATAGGTAGACTCTTAACTCGCCTCCTCCCATGGACCACCAACTTACAGAGGACCTACCTATGAGAACAACATGAAGACTAGCAGAAAAGATTTTCTATGCATGAAGACATAAAAAGTAAACATAACAAAGCAGGTAAGAGTGGCAGAGATGCAGTATAGTCAGGAACCACACCTTCAGGTCAGTTCAGTTCAGTTCAGTTCAGTCACTGAGTCATGTCTGACTCTTTGCAACTGCCATGGATTGCAGCATGACAGACTTTCCTGTCCATCACCAACTCCCAAAGCTTGCTCAGACTCATGTCCATCGAGCCAGTGATGCCATCCAACCATCTTGTTCTCTGTCATCTCCTTCAGGCCAGCAACCCACAAATGAGGAATATCACAATTGTAAAGGACCTCCACAAGAAGTGAGGGCTCTGAATGTAACATTGAGCTCCCAGTCCTGGGGTCCCACACCAGGAAAATGAGCCTGCAGAATGTCTGGCTTTAAAAATCAGCAAAGCTTAGGTTTGAGAGAAGAGGTCTATAGAAAACAGAGACTCTGCTCTTAAAGGGTGCATGCAATATCCACATGCTCCAAGTCCCAGTGCAGAGACAGTAATCTGAGCCTAGATCAGACCCATTTACAGATCTTGGAGAGCCTCTCAGAGAGGCACGAGGAAAGTGGGACTCCTTTTGGGTACAGAAACACCAGTAGCAGTCGCTTTGGAGAGTGTTCTACAGTGATAATACCAACACTGTGCTGTGCGGTTCACTCAGTCATGTCCAACTCTTTGCGATCCCGTGAACTGTAGCCTGCCAGGCTCCTCTGTCTATGGGGATTCTCCAAGCAATTATACTGGAGTGGGTTGCTATGCCCTCCTCCAGGGGATCTTCCTAACCCAGGGATCAAGCCCAGGTCTCCTGCATTGCAAGCAGATTCTTTGCCATCTGAGCCACCAGGGAAGCCCAAGAATGCTGGAGTGGGTAGCCTATCCTTTCTCCAGGGAATCTTCCCAACCCAGGAATCAAACTGGGGTCTCCTACATTGCAGGTGGATTCTTTACCAGCTGAGCTACCAGGGAAGCCCAATAGCAGCACTAGCAAACATCATTTTGGTATTAGCCTATCAGTGCTAGGATCTTGCCTGCCCACCAGCAGGCTGGCACCTACTCCAAGACACCAGACCATGCACACAGTTGCACAGGGACTTGGACCCAACCTCTGGCAGGGCAGCACCAATCCCATTCCTCCTTAGGCCATGTGGCAAACCACACTGGAAGTCTATGTCACACTCCAGTGGGGCCAAGGATATTGCAAAAACCAGGGGCTCATAGCCAACCAGGTTGAGGTCCACCACTATCCACCAGCGTGCCCATGGTAGACAGCCCCACAACAAAAGAAAGGCTCACATATCCCATATAGGGGCATTCCTAGAGCATATAATTCTGGTGGCAAGAAGGGCCTGTTCTGCTGGACCTCATAAGACATCTTTGAGATAAGGCCACTTCTCCAAAATCAGCAAATGTAGTTGACCTACATAATACTTAGACACAAACACACACACAAAAAATTGCAAAATGAAGAGACAGAAGAACATGTTCCAAATTAAGGAACAAAATAAAACCATAGAAAAAGGGGTAAATGAAGTAGATGTAAGAAATCTGCTCATAAGGAGATCAAGGTAATGATCATATAAAATGCACATTGAAATCAAGAGAAGATTGCATGAACACAGTAAGAATTTAAAAAAAGAGTTAGAAAATATAAAGAAAAACCAAACATGGCTGAAGAACACAATAACTAAAATTAAAAATACACTGGAAGGAATCAATAATAGATTAAGTGATACAGAGAAACAAATCAGTAAACTGGAAGCCAAAGTAGTGGAAATCACCCAAACTAAGCAGGAAAAAATAAAAAGGACAGTTTAAGAGACCTCTTAGACATCAACACATGCTAACATGTGCATTATAAAGATTGCAGAAGGAGAAAAGAGAAAGAAGTGGGCAGAGACTCATTTGAAGAAATAATAGCCGAATACTTCCTTAACCTATGAAAGAAAATGGACATCCAAGGTCAGGAAGCATAGAGTTCAAAATAAGATGAACTTAAGGTTCATAGCAAGGCATATTATATTTAAAATGGTTAAAGATAAAGAGAGGATCTAAAATGCAGCAAGACAAAAGCATTTAGTTACACACAAGAACTCTTATAAGACTAGTAGCTTACTTTTTAGGAGAAACTGTGCAGACCTGAAGAGAGTGGTACAAAATAGTCAAAATAATGAAAGGAAAAATGTTACAACCAAGAATATTCTACCTGGAAAAGCCATCATTCATATTTGAAAGACAGATAAAGATTTTTATTAAAAAGTCAGGCATAAATTAGTTCAGCATCACTAAACCAGCTTTATAAGAAATGTTAAAGGGACTATCATAAGCAGAAAAGGTCACAAATAGAAATATGAAAGGAAAAATTTCACTGGTGAAGGCAAACATACAGTACAGTAGTGAGTAAACCAACCACATATTTAACTAGTAAGAAAGTTAAAGACAAACATAGTAAAATTATCTATATCCATAGTGCATAGTTAAGTGATACACAAAACAGAAGATTGTAAAATATGATGTCAAAAACGTTAAACCTGGAGAGGAGGAGGAGAAGTGTAGTATTGTTAGAATTTTTTTGAACTCAAGAGATCATCAACTTAAAATATATGACTGAATGGATTTTTAAAAAGACCCATACATATGCTGATTACAAGAGATTCACTTTCAATCTATAGACACACACACAGTAAAAGTGAAAAGATGGGAAAATGTATTCCATGCAAATGGAAATAAAAAGAAAGCCAGGATAGCAATACTTGCATCAGACAAAATAGACTTTAAAACAAACACTTGCAAGAGAAGGAGATTACTTGATGATAAAGGGACCCATCCAGCAAGAAGATATAACAATTGTAAACATATAGGCATCCAACATGAGCACTAAATACATAAAGCAAATATTAACAAACGTAAAGGAAGAAACTGACAGTAACAAAATAACAGAAGGGAACTTTAACACCTTGTTTACATCAATGCACATATCAGCCAAATATAAAATTACTAAGAACCACTGGCCTTCAAGAACACATTAGACTACGTAGACTTAATAGGTAAATACACAGAACATTACAACCCAAAGCAGTAGAATACACATTCTTTCTAAGTGCACCTGGAATATTTTCCAGGGTAGATAACATGCTAGGTCACAAAGCAAGTCTCAATAAATTTGAAGATAGAAATCATGTTTTATGATGTTTTATGAATGTTTTATGTTTTATGACCATAAAGATATAAGACTAGAAATCAACTACAGGAAAAAAAAAAAAACCTGCAATATGCAATAAACACAAACACACAGAGTCTGAACATCATGCTACTCAACAATCGATGGATCACTGAAGAATGCAAAGAGGAAATTAAAAAATACCTGGAGAAAAGTGAAATTAGAAAAACAATGATCCAAAATCTATAGGACATAGCAGAAACATGTCCTATAAGGAGCATTCTCAAAAAAATAAATAAATAAAAAAATAAAAAAAAATTAAAAAAAAAAAAAAGGAGCATTCTCTAACAGGAAAGTTCATAGGGATGCAAGCCTACCTCAGGAAACAAGAAAAATCTCAAATAAACAATCTAATATCACACATAAAGTAGCAAGAAAAAGAACAAAGCTCAAGTTAGTAGAAGGAAAAAAAATTATGATCAAATAGAAATAAAAGAAATAGAGACTAAAAAACAATAGAAAATATCAATAAAACAAAGAGCTGATTCTTTGAAAAGAAGAAAAAAATTAATAAACCTTTAGCCAGACTCATGAAGAAAAATAGAAAGAGGGCTCAAATAAATAAAATCATAAAAGAAAGAGAAGTGACAACCAAGATGACAGAAATACAAAGTATTATAAGCTATTGTTATGAAGAATTATATATCAATAAAATGGGCAACCAGGAAGAAACTGACAAATTCCTGGAAATGTTCAATCTCCAAGGAATCAAGAATTACCAAAATATAAACAGACCAATTACCAGTAATAAAATTGAATCAATAATAAAAGGAGCTCCCAACAAACAAACTCCAGGACCAGGTGGCTCCACTGATGAATTCCACTGAACATTGCAAGAAGAGTTAATACCTATTCTTCTTAAACTATACCAAAAAATTGAAGGGGAATTTGAAATCATCCCAAAAGGCCAGCATCACCCTGATACCAAAACCAGCCAAAGACACCACAAGAAAAGAAAATTACAGGCCATAATCACCAATGAACATGCATGCAAAAATCCTCAACAAAATATTAGCAAACTGAATTTAACAATATATTAAAATGATCATACACCACGATCAAGTGAGATTGTCCTAGGGATGCAAGGATGGTTCAATATCCACCAATCAATCAATGTGATATATCACATTAACATACTGAAAAATAAAAATTATATTATCACTTCTATAGATGTATAAAAAGCTTTTGAGAACTTTAACATGTATTTGTGATAAAAACTCTCAACAAAGTTGGAACAGAGAGAACTTATCTTAACATAATAAAGGCCAAATATGAGAAACTGAGAACCAATATCAGACTCCAAAGTGAAAACATTTCCTCTAAGTTAGGAACAAGACAAGGATGCCCACTCGTGCTACTTTTATTCATATTCAACATCATATTGGAAATCCTAGCCACAGCAATCAGAAGAAAAAGAAAATAAAGGGATCAAATTTGAAAAGATTTTAAATTGTCACTGTTTGCAGGTGAGATGATACTATAAAAGAAACTACCAAAAAAAAAAAACAAAACCCTATGTATTAGAACAAGTCAATGTATTCAGTAAAGTTGCAGGATACAATATTAACATACATAAATCTGTTACATGTGTACACATTAATAATGAACTTTCAGAAAGATAAATTCAGAAAACAATCCCATTACAATTACATCAAAAGAATAAAATACCTAAGAATAAATCTAACCAAAGAAGCAAAGACTTGTACTCTGAAAACTATAAGATTTTGATGAAAGAAGTTGGAGATGACACAAATAAATGGAGAGGTACACCACACTCATGGCATATACTGAAATCAGATTGATTATATTCTTTGCAGCTGAAGATGGAGAAGCTCTATACAGTCAGCAAAAACAAGACCGGGCGCTGACTGTGGCTCAGATTCAGTTCAGTTCAGTTCAGTCGCTCAGTCATGTCTGACTCTTTGCAATCCCGTGGACTGCAGCACTCCAGGCTTTCCTGTCCATCACCAACTCCCAGAGCTTGCTCAAACCCATGTCCATTGAGTTGGTGATACCATCCAACCATCTCATCCTCTGTTATCCCCTTTTCCTTCTGCCTTCAATCTTTCCCAGCATCAGGGTCTTTTCTAATGAGCCAGTTCTTCACATCAGGTGGCCAAAGTATTGGAGTTTCAGCTTCAGCATCAGTCCTTCCAATGAATATTCAGGACTCATTTCCTTTAGGACTGACTGGTTGGATCTCCTTGCAGTCCAAGGGACTCTTAAGAGTCTTCTCCAACTCAGATTATGAACTCTGTATTGCAAAATTCAGACTTATATTGAAGAACATAGGGAAAACCACTAGACCATTCAGGTATGACCTAAATCAAATGAGTCTTGTGACCCCATGGACTGTAGCCCACCAGGCTCCTCTGTCAATGGGATTTCCCAGGCGAGAATACTGGAGTGGGTTGCGATTTCCTTCTCCAGAGGATCTCTTCCCAGCCCAGGGATAGAACCTGGGTCTCCTGCATTACAGGCAGATTCTTTACCAATTCAGTCACCAGGGAAGCCCCCACAAAAAATGCCAGGCCTAAATTACTTCACTGATGAATTTACTCTACCAAAAATTTCAGGAAGAAACAATACCAATTCTCTACCATCTCTCTCTAAATAACAAAGACGAGGGATTATTTCCTGACTCATAACAACTAATAAAATATTTTCTATGAGGTCTGCACTATCTTGATACAAAATTTTCTTAACAAAATGTCAGCAAATTGAATCCAACAATATCTGCAAAAGATAAAACATCATGATGAAGTCAGGATTATCCCAGGAATGCATAGATGGTTTAACATTTGAAATGTAATTCACTACATTAACTAAAAAGGAAAAACATAATCTTAACAAAAGCAGAAAAAACATTTGACAAAATTCAGTGTCCATTTCTGATGCAAATTGTCAGCAAAGTTGGAAGATAAGGGAACTTCCTTCCATTTAACGAAAAGCTACTATAAAAAAAAAAAAAACCCTACAGTTAGTATCATACTTATTGTTGAAAGATGAGGAATAGGAAAAGAAATGTCTACTTTTTCTCTTCTTTTCAACATTATATTGGACATTCTAGTCAGTGCAATCAGATAGGCAAAGAAATAAAAGACGTTAAATGGAAAAAGAAGAAGTAAAACTGTCCTTATTCACAGACTTCATCACCAAAGTTGAAAATCTGATGGGATTGTCAGAAAATCTCCTCCAACCATTGTGTGTATATCAAGATTGAAGAATACAAAGTCCATATGTAAAAATTGTGTTTCTATATACCAGCAATATTACCTGATTTCAAGACTTCTTTTAAAATTATAGTAATATCAAAGTTACACTGTGATATTGGCGCATAACAGAAAATAGATCAGTGAAACAAAGTATAAAGTTCAGATAAAGACTTTTAAGTATATGGATAACTGCTTTTTAACAAAGGCAAATAGACACTTCAGTATAGATATAATAATTGTCTCAATAAATGATGTTAGAACAAATGGATGGATATCTGTATGTGAAAAAAGAATGTCTATCCATGCTTTGCACCTATAAAAAATTAAGTCAAAATGGATCAGAGACCTAAACGTAACACTTTTAAATAGAAGATCATGGACCTAAATATAAAACTTTCAGGAGAAAACAGGAAAAATTTTGTGAATTTGGGTTAGGTAAAAATTTCCTTAGACAGGCCATCCAAATCACAATCTATTGAAATATAGATAAATTTGGCTTCATAAAAATGAAAAACTTCTGTTCTTCAAAAGACACATTGAAGAAAATGGGTAGACAACCCATAGAATGAGATAATGCATATGCAAAGCATATATCTAATAAAGGACTTGTACCCAGAATATATAAAAAATTGTTGAAAGTTATTACTAAGAACACAAACAACCCAATTTAAAATGGGCAAAAGAAATAAACAGACATTTCACCCAGAAAAAATAAATAGATGGCCAATAAGTATTAATACATGAAAAGATGCTTAACATCATCAGTCATTGGGGGAAATGTAAATAAAACTACAAATGAGATATACACTAGAAGATTGGCTAAAATTAAAATTTTGACCATACCAAAAGTTGACAAGGATGTGGAGGAACTGGAACTCTCATACATTGCTTATGGGAATGTATATGGTACAGCCATCTTGGAAAACAGTTAAGCAGGTTCTTAAATAGTTAAAAAAACATTTTCCATATGATCTAACCATACTATTCTTAGGTTTTTACCCATGAGAAATTAAAGCATGTGTCAAAATAAAATGCTTGTACTGAATGTTCATAGTGACTTTATCTGTATTGGTGAAAAACGAAATAACTCAAATGTCCCTCAGGTCGGCATGTATGGTTAAACAAACTGTGATATGTCCATACAATAGAACACCACTCAGCATTAAAAAGAAATGAACTATCCCATGTGAATCCTTTTTTACAAAATTGTAAAACAAGCAAACTAATGTATAATGACCAAAATCAGATCAGTTGCCTTGAGACATTGTTGAAGGCCCGGGCGGGGGATTTACAAAGGAGCATGAAGAACCTTTGGAGGGTGATAGATTAGATATGCTCAATGGTGGTGTGTATATATGTCAAATTTTACTAAACTGTATAATTTCAATATGTAAAATTTTATTGTATGTCAGTTATATCTCTATATAGCTGTTTAATTAAATGATCCCAGAAAACTTTTTTCAGATATAGGCAAGCTTAATCTAAAATTTATATGGAAAAACAAGGAACCTAGATTAAGTAAAGCAATCTTGAAAAGGAAGAATAGGGCTGGTCTGAGTGCAGTGGTGTTTACAATTAACTGATCACAGCCAGCTACAGATTTCTTTGTTCCTTCTCCACTCCCACTGCTTCATTTGACTAGCCTTTTACTGAGTGTGGGAAAAGGGAAATTCATATTTAAAAAAAAAAGAAAAAGGAAGAATAGGGCTTCCCTGGTGATACAATGGATAAGAATCTGCCTGACAATGCAGAGAGGACATGGGTTCGATCCCTGGTCTGGGAAGAGTCTGAAAACTGCAGAGCAGCTAAGCCCACATGCCACAACTACTGAAGCTTGCAAGCTGCAACTACTGAGCCTGTGTGCCGCAACTACTGAAGCCTAGGTGTCCTAGAGCCTGCACACCATGACTACTGAAGCCCATGCACCTAGAGCCTGTGCTCTGCAACAACAGAAGCTGCCACAATGAGAAGCCCATGCACCACAATAAAGAGTAGCCCCTGCTTACTGCAACCAGAGAAAAGCCTGCACAACAATGAAGACCCAGCACAGCCATAAATAAATTTAAAAAATTTTTTATAAAAAGAATAAAATGTGAGGAGTCACTCTACACAATATTAAGGTCTACTGTATAACCACAGTAATCAACAGTGTCATATTGCAAGAAGGATAGACAGATTGATAGAACAGAGCAAAGAACCTAGAAATAGAACCACATTGATTTTTAACAAAGGTGCAAGACCAATTCAATTTAGAAAGTGTAGACTTTTCAACAAATGGTGCTAACAACAAATGAACATTCATAGAAAAATGAACCTTTATCTAAACCTTGCACCTTATGCAAAATTAACTCAAGATGGATCACAGACCTAAGCATAAAATGCAGAACTATACAATATTTAGGAAAAAAATAGAGAAACCTTCATGATATAGAACTAGTCAGAGTTCTTCACTTTATACTGAAAGCATCATACATAAAAAATTAATAAACTGGACTTCTGTGCTGTGAAAGACTATGTTAAGAGGATGATAAGACAAGCTACAGACTGGGAGAGAAGCAACCACATATCTGAAAAAAGGACTTGATATAGAATACATTAAAAAAAACCCTCAAAATATAATAAAAAATTAATTAGAAAATTAGTAAAAGATATCAAGAAGATATACAGATGGCAAACAACTCATGAAAATATGTCAATAACACTAGGTATTAGAGCAATGAAAATTGCTCCATGTTGTGGGCAGAAGATATCAGCACACAACTATCAGAATGGTTAAAATAAAAAAATAAAATAGTGACAACACCAAGTACTGGTGAAGATACAAAGAAACTGGATCATTCATACATTGTTAGTGGGACTGTAAAATGGTTCCCCCACTCTGGAAAACAGTTTGAAAATATCTTCCAAAATTAAACATGTGACTACCATACTACCCAGCAATTGCTCTCCTGGGCAATTTTTTCTCCCAGAGAAATGAAAATTCATATCCAAATCAAAACCTATACAGGATATGATAACTATAGTTAACAATACTATATTTGTATATTTAAAAATTGCTAGAAGAGTAGAATTTTTTTTTTTAATTTTTTTATTAGTTGGAGGCTAATTACTTCACAACATTTCAGTGGGTTTTGTCATACATTGATATGAATCAGCCATAGATTTACACTTATTCCCCATCCCGATCCCCCCTCCCATCTCCCTCTCCAAGAGTAGAATTTAAAAGTTCTCATCACACACACACAAAAAAAATGTAACTATATGAGGTGATGGATAGTAACTAAACTTACTATGGTTATCATTTTCCAATATATGTATATGTCAAATCATTATGTAATACACCTAAAACATGTTATATGTCAATAATATTTCAACTTTAAAAGCCCCTGTATTTATGTTCATACAGAGTCCATAGCAACTTTATTCATAACAGAAAATATCTAGAAACAATGCAGAAAGCCTTCAACAACCCAGAGAGCATTCATGTGAATGATTAAACAAACTGGTAATCCATTGTTGCTGTTGTTGTTCAGTTGCTCTGTCCTCTCCGACTCTGTGTGACCCCATGGACTGCAGCACGCCAGGCTTTCCTGTCCTTCACCATCTCCTGGAATTTGCTCAAACTCATGTCCATCCAGTCGGTGATGCCATCCAACCATCTCATCCTCTGTTGTCCCCTTCTCCTTCTGCCTTCAATCTTTCCCAGCATCATAGTCTTTTCTAATGAGTCAGCTCTTCATATAAGGTGGCCAAAGTATTGGAGCTTCAGCATCAGCATCAGTCCTTCCAATGAATATTCAAGACTGATTTCCTTTAGGATTGACTGGTAGGATCTCCTTGCAGTCCAAGGAATTCTCAAGAGTACTCTCCAACACCACAGTTCAAAAGCATCAATTCTTTCACACTCAGCTTTCTTTATGGTCCAACTCTTACATCCATACATGACTACTAAAGAAACCATAGCTTTGACTATACAGACCTTTGTTGCAAAGTTATGTCTCTGCTTTTTAATATGCTGTGTAGGTTGATCATAGCTTTTCTTCCAAGGAGCAAGCATCTTTTAATTTAATGGCTGCAGTCACCATCTGCAAAGATTGTGTGTGCATATGTGTGTGTGTGTGTGTGCGTGTGTGTGTGTGCATGCTTAGTCACTCAGTAGTGTCCAACTCCTTGGGACCCTATGGACTGTAGCCTGCCAGGCTCCTCTGTCCATGGGGATTCTCCAGGCAAGAATACTGGAATGGTTGCCATTCCCTCCTCCAGGGGATCTTCCCAACCCAGGGATAGAACCCCGGGTCTCCCACATTGCCGGCAGATTCTTTACCATCTGAGCCACCAGGGAAGCAGTGATTTTGGAGCCCAAGAAAATAAAATCTCTCCCTGTTTCCATTGATTTCCCCTCTACTTGCCATGAAGTAATGGGACCAGATGCCATGATCTTAGTTTTTTGAATGTTGAGTTTTAAGCCAGCTTTCTCACTTTCATCTTCATCAAGAGGCTCTTTAGTTCCTCTTCACTTTCTGCCATAAGGGTGATGTCATCTGCATATCTGAGATCATTGATATTTCTCCCAGCAATCTTGATTCCAGCTTGTGCAATCTTGTGAAATCTTGATTCCAGTCCAACATTTTGCATGATGTATTCTGCATAGAAGTTAAATAAGCAGGGTGACAGTATAGAGCCTTGTACTCCTTTCCCAATTTGAAATCAGTCCATTGTTCCACGGCCGGTTCTAACTGTTGCTTCTTGACCTGTATACAGATTTCTCAGGAGGCAGATAAGGTGATCTGGTATTCCCATCTCTTTAAGAATTTTCCACAGTTTGTTGTGATCCATACAATCAAAGGATTTAGCATAGTCAATGAAGAAGAAGTAGATGTTTTTTCTGGAATTCTACTGCTTTTTCTATGATCGTACAGACTTTGGCAATTTGATCTCTGGTTCCTCTGCCATTGCTAAATCCAGCTTGAACATCTGGAAGTTTTCAGCTCACGTACTGTTGAAGGCTAGCTTGAAGGATTTTGAGCATTACCTGCAAGCATGTGAAATGAGTGCACTGGTGCAGTAGTTTGAATATTTTTTGGCATTGCTTTTCTTTGGGATTGAAATGAAAACTGACCTTTTCCAGTCCTGTGGCCACTGCTGAGTTTTCCAGATTTGCTGGCATATTGAGTGCAGCACTTTAGCAGCATTATCTTTTAGGATTTGAAATAGCTCAGCTGGAATTCCATCACCACCACTAGCTTTGTTCATAGTAATGCTTCCTAAGACCCACTTGACTTTGCACTCCAGGATGTCTGGCTCCAGATGAGTGATCATACCATCATGTTTATCAGGGTCATTAAGATCTTTTTTGTATAGTTCTTCTGTGTATTCTTGCCACCTCTTCTTAATATCTTCTGCTTCTATTAGGTCCATACTATTTTTGTCCTTTATTGTGCCCATCTTTGCATGGAATGTTCCCTTGGTATCTCTAACTTTCTTGAAGACATTTCTAGTCTGTTCCATTCTATTGTTTCCCTCTATTTCTTTGCATTGATCACTTAGGAAGGCTTTCTTATCTCTCCTTACTATTCTTCGGAACTCTGCATTAAGATGGATATATCTTTCCTTTTCTCCTTGCCTTTTGCTTCTCTTCTTTTCTCAGCTCTTTGTAAGGCCTCCTCAGACAACCATTTTGACTTTTTACATTTATTTTTCTTGGGGATGGTTTTGATCACCACCTCTTGGACAAGGCTATGAACCTCCATCCATAATTCTTCAGGTACTCTATCAGATCTAATCCCTTGAATCTATTTGTCAGTTCCACTTATAATCATAAGGGATTTGATTTAGTTCTTACCTGAATGACCTAGTGGTTTGCCCTATGTTCTTCAATTTAAGTCTGAATTTTGCAGTAAGGAGTTCATGATCTGAGCCACTGTCAGCTCCTGGTCTTGTTTTTGCTGATGTAGAGAGTTTCTCCATCTTCAGCTGCAAAGAATATAATCATTCTGATTTCAGTATTGACCATCTGGTTCTGGTGATGTCCATGTGTAGAGTCATCTCTTGTGTTGTTGGAAGAGGATGTTTGCTATGACCAGTGTGTTCTCTTGGCAAAACTCTGTTAGCCTTTGCCCTGCTTAATTTTGTACTCCAAGGCCAAACTTGCCTGTTACTCCAGGGATCTCTTGACTTCCTCCCTTTGCATTCCAGTCTCCTTTGATGAAAAGGGCATCTCTTTTTGGTGTTAGTTCTAGAAGGCCTTGTAGGTCTTCATAGAACTATTCACCTTCAGCTTCTTCAACATTAGTGGTTGGGGCATAGAATTGGATTACTGTGATGTTGAATGGTTGGCCTTGGAAATGAACAGAGATCATTCGGTCATTTTTGAGATTACACACAAGTACTGCATTTCAGACTCTCTTGTTGATTGTGAGGGCTACTTGATTTCTTCTAAGAGATTCTTGCCCACGGTAGTAGATATAATGGTCATCTGAATTAGACTGAATGTGGGTTTGATCCCTGGATCAGGAAGATCCCCTGGTGAAGACAATGGCAACCCACTCCAATATTCTTGCTTGGAAAATCCCATGGATAGAGGAATTTGGCAGGTTACAGTCCATGGGGTCTCAAAGAGTCAGAAATGACTAGAGCATAGACTCAGCAGTCATAGCAGAATTAAATTTGCCCATTCCCATCTGTTTTAGGTCACTGATTCCTAAAATCTCAATGTTCACTCTTACCATCTCCTGTTTGACCACTTCCAATATACCTTGATTCATGGACCTAACATTCTAGGTTCCTATACAATATTGTTCCTACAGCATCAGACTTTACTTTCACCACCAAACACAACAACAACTGGGCATTGTTTCCAATTTGACTCAGACTCTTCATTCCTCTTGGAACTATTTCACCTACTGACTTCGGGAGTTTATCTTTCAGTGTCATATCTTTTTGCCTTTTCATACTGTTCATGGCAATCCATACCATGGAATACTACTCAGCAATAAAAAGGAATGAACTACTGATACACACAATGACTTGGATAAATCTCAGGGTGATTAATGCTAAAAAGTATACACTGTCTTATTCCTTTTCTATAATATTCTTGAAATGACAGAACTATTGAGGTGGGAGACAGATTGTGGTTGCCAAGGGATTAAGATGGGATGCAGGAGGGTATGGGAAGATGATATGTATGGTTTTAAAGAGGGATGTGAAAGATGGATGTAATGATGGAGTTGTTCTGTATCTTGACTTGGTGGTAGATACAAGAACCAGATGGCTTCCCAGGTGGTGTAGTGGTAAAGAACTTGCCTGCCAATTCAGGAGATGCGGGAGACATGGGTTCACTCCCTGGGTGGGGAAGATCCCCTGGAGGAGAAAATGACAACCCACTCCAGTATTCTTGCCAGGATAATCCCATGTACAGAGGAGCCTGGTGGGCTACAGTCCATGGGATAGCAAAGAGTTGGACAGGACTGAACAGCTGAGGGCACATAAACACAAGAACCTAAACATGTGATGAAATTGCATAGAAGTAAATAGCCATGCACACACACAGCTGAGTCCAGGTAAAACTGGGATATCTGAATACATTTGGGGGATTGTATCAACGTCAATATCAAGGTGATGATAGTGTACTGTATTAAACAGTTTTGCAAGATATTGCCATTGGAGGAAATATGGCAAAGGGTAAATGGTATCTCTGTATTATTTTTATAACTTCCTGTGAATCTACGATTATCTCAAAATTAAAAGTTCAATTTAAAAAAATCTTCTGCTTATAACAGTGAGTTCTAAAAGACTTCAATGATATATAATTTGTGTAAAAGTATCAAGCACATTTTATGTACCTAAACATTCAGAAAAAAATTATAATAACAAGTCATTCATTTAATCAATTATTTAACATGTATTTATTGAGGATCTATTACACGTCAAGCACCACTCCAAGCTCTGGGTTATACAGCAATGGAAAAAGTAAAAATGATCTCCACCTTCATAGAACTTATAATCCAGAGAAGGAGACTGACAGTAAACCAAAAAATAAATCATTGAAATTACAAATTTTGAGAAGTGCTCTGAAAAAAATAGAGGGTTGTGAAAGAGCAACACGAATGGATCTCCTTTTGATAGAATGATCTAAGGAAGCCTCTATAAGAAGACAATTTGAGTTTGAGAGTTGAAGGATGAGAAGGAAAAGGCTGTACTCTCATGAAGAAAGATGTGAATGGATGTTTGAGAGAAACTAAAGGTCAGTAAAGATAGAGGGAATAGCATGTGTACCGGCCCTGAAGCAAGAGAAAATTTGTAGGGGGTTGGGGAAAAGGTGTTACAGAAAGAAGATAGTTGAAGCAGCGGACATCACCAGGGAGAGGAAATGAGTTCAGGATTGCAGTGCAGCTAAGGTCAAGATTATGTAATGCCCTATAGACAATGGTAAGGATTTGGGGTTTTATTCTGACTGAGATGGAAATCATTAGTTTTAAGGAAGGGAGTACCATGATCTGCTTCTGATATTTTTTTTTTTTTTTTTTTTGCTTCTGATATTTTAATCAGATCGCACACTCAGGTATATGAACCAAATGAGGAAGAAAGTGAAAAAACCAATTAGAAGATTGTTGCAGCTATATAGTTAAAGAATAGTGGTTTAGCCTAGAGTGAAAAGGACTTACTTTGTTAGCTTTGGGGAGTGAAGAAATGGCCAATGTTATGGACACGTTAAAGACTTTTACTAATCTTTCAAATAAAACAGATGGTGTTGAATGTAAAATTCTAATAAATCTCTCCAAATGGGACTTTCTAGCAGGTGGGTGGAAATCCAAGACATCAGCAGGGATTAAAGATATAGATATGGGAGTCATTGTCATTGAGGGTATGATTGAATGCATAGGAATAGATGACATCACCAAGGGAGAAAGAGAGGCAAGAAAGAACAGAGAGGATCATGTGTATAAATTTTCTGTTCTTAATAAAAAATACTTTTAATTACAAAAGTAGTATAACCGTATCACAGGACATTTGGAAAGTAGAAAAGAAAAAATATCTAATCATCTAACTCAACCTGTGAAGAAAGCTGAGTGCCGAAAAATTGATGCTTTTGAACTGTGGTGTTGGAGAAGACTCTTGAGAGCCCTTGGACTGCAAGGAGATCCAACCAGTCCATCCTGAAGAAGATCAGTCCTGGGTGTTCATTGGAAGGACTGATGCTGAAGCTGAAACTCCAATACTTTGGCCACCTGATGCGAGGAGTTGACTCATTGGAAAAGACCCTGATGCTGGGAGGGATTGGGGGCAGGAGGAGAAGGGGACGACAGAGGATGAGATGGTTGGATGGCATCACCGACTCGATGGGCATGAGTTTGAGTAAACTCCGGGAGTTTGTGATGGACAGGGAGGCCTGGCGTGCTGCGATTCAAGGGGTCGAAAAGAGTCGGACATGACTGAGCGACTGAACTGACTGACTGACTGACTGACTGAAGTAAACCTTTTATCATTTGGAAGTATTTCTTCCTCTAAAGCTTTCATGTACATCTGTTTTAAAATTTTAATTGGAGAATAATTGCTTTACAATGTTGTGCTGATTTCTGCTGTACAATAATGTGAATTAGCCATGCATGCATGTTAAGTCGATTCAGTCGTGTCCGACTCTGTGCGGTCCTATGGACAGCAGCCCACCAGGCTCCTCTGTCCACAGGATTCTCTAGGCAGGAATACTGGAGTGGGCTGCCATTTCCTTCTCCGAATTAGCCATAAGTATATATATATATGTCCGCTAATTCTTGATCCTCCCTCCCAACTCCCCATCCCACCCCTCTAGGTCGTCACAGAATGTCAGGCTGTACTGGGTTCCCTGTGTTATATAGTATCTTCCCACTAGCTATCCATTCTACACATGGTAGTGTATATATGTCAGTGCTAATTTTTCAACTTGTCCCACCCTCTACTTCTCCCACTATGGATGGCCGTAAGTCTGTCTCTATGTCTGCATCTCTATTCCTGCCCTGCAGATATATATATTTCTCGATTCCATATATATGTGTTAGTATACAATATTTTTCTCTTTCTGACTTACTTCATTTTGTATAACAGGCTCTAGGTTCATCCACCTCAGTTCAACTGACACATTATTCCTTTATGTGGCTGAGTAATATTCCATTGTATATATGTACCACAACTTCTTTATCCATTCATCTGTCAACATACATCTAGGTTGCTTCCGTGTCATGGCTATTGTATATAGTGCTGCAATGAACACTGGGGTACATGTGTCTTTTTGAATTATGGGTTTCTCAGGATATATGCCTAGTAGTGAGATTGCTGGGTCATATGGTACTTTTATTCCCAGTTTTTTAAGGAATGTCCATACTATTCTCCATAATGACTGTTATCAGTTTACATTACCACCAACAATGTTGGAGGGTTCCCTTTTCTCTACATTTTCTCCAGCATTTAGTGTTTGTAGTTTTTTTGATGATGGCCATTCTGACTGGTGTGAGGTAGTAACCTCATTGTAGTTTTGATTTGCGTTTCTTTAATAATGAGTGATGTTAAGCATCATTTCATGTGTTTATTGGCCACCTGTCTATCTTCTTGGGACAAATATCTGTTTAGGTCTTATGCCCATTTTTGACTGGGTTATTTTCTTTTTTTCTATTGAGCTGAATGAGTTGCTTATACATTTTAGAGATTAATCCTTTGTCAGTTGCTTCATTTGTAATTATTTCCTCCCATTCTGAGGGTTGTCTTCTCAACTTATTTATAGTTTCCTTTGCTGTGCATCAGCTTTTAAATTTAACTAGGTCCCATTTGTTTACTTTTGGTTTTATTTCCATTACTCTAGGAGGTGGGTCAAAGAGCATCTTGCTACAATTTATGTCACAGAGTGTTCTGCCTATGCTTTCCTCTAAGAGTTTTATAGTTTCTGGACTTTCACTTAAGTATTTAATCCATTTTGAGTTTATTTTTGTATACAGTGTTAGGAAGTGTTCTAGTTTCATTCTTTTATACTTAGCTGTCCAGTTTTCCCAGCACCACTTATTGAAGAGACTGTCTTTTCCTCATTGTATATTCTTGCCTCCTTTGTCAAAGATAAGGTGCCCATAGTTGTGTCAGTACCATTTTGGTTTCTATAGCTTTGTAGGATAGTCTGAAGTCAGGAAGTTTGATTCCTCCAGCTCCATTTTTCTTTGTCAAGATTGCTTTGGCTATTCAGGATCTTTTGTGTTGCCCTACAAATTGTGAAATTTTTGTTCTAGTTCTATGAAACTTGTCATTGGTAATTTGCTAGGGATTGCATTGAATCATGTCCATCTTTTAACTAGTATGCATTTAATCTTAAATTGTATTTCCTCACTTACTAGTATGTTTCAAAATAGCCTACTATTGGAAGTGGGAAAAAAGCTTTCAGCAAAGCCAAGAGAAGTAGTAGTTGGCAGAGGAGAATAATTTAAGGGAGTAAGTTCCATTATACTGTTATTGGTGACCTTGAAGAGGAAATACAAGTTTGTGTAGAGATGACCAGTTTTTATTTGGTGGCAAAGTGACAGAGAAGGACAAAATTTTGAATTGATGACTGGTTCCAGGAAGTATATTTAGAGAAATAACTGAGTATGGTTATAGATAGAGCAAAGAAGCAGAAGACATGGTGAAATTAAAGATGTTGTTGACAGGATATAATTAGTGGAGCACAGTCTTTACAGAAGTAAGAGGGGTTGGGATTAAAAGCAGGAAATGAGACAAATTTTTCTCTAAGATTGGAGAGAAGAGACTGGGTAAGGGAAGAAGTGGAAGCAGCTCCTGCTGGAAGATAACTAGAGAGTCTCAGTCAAGTAGAAGATAAGGTCAAGGTTATTGCCTGAGAGTGAGGGAGAGACAAAAGTGGATCAGAGGCTTTGGGAATGAATAATGTTTGGACTGGTTTAAAATAGGAAGTCAACAAGATTGCACAGCAGACCAATGGATAACTAGTCATAGTACATCAGAATTAGGCAGGACCTCCAATATCATCGAGTCTGGTTCCTGATTAAACATGAGGAGTTGAGGCTCATTTTAAGAGACATGTGCCAGGAATTCCCTGGAGGTCCAGTGGTTAGGACTCTGCGCTCTCACTGCCAAAGGCCCAGGTTCAGTCCCTGGTTGGGGAACGAAGATCCCACAAGCCACTTGGTGTGCCAAAAAAAGAAAAAGTGTGCTAATCTCACAACTGGCAAGAGCCAGAGCTGGCATGTGAGCCTAGGCCTACTGAAACCCTGGTCCAGCCCAGGATAGCAAGCTTAATGATTTCTTTCTGATCTATCCCATGGGAGGGACTTTCCCCTATTTAGCCAGAGACAGAACAGGACAAAACCAGAAGCAACTTTATTCCAGCTGCCAGCACTCTCCCAAATCTGCATGTTGGCTACCTTGCTCCCTGAGACTCATCTTCATGGATAATCTCTGGTCTAGCATATTGGAAAGCCAAGCACAGGCTTTCAGAAAAGGGTTGGATGGTTTTTACCTTAATCAGTTAGACAATCCTCCTCAAAAGAGCTTCTTTCCTTTTCATCAGAACGAAATAGAGACTAGCTAAAATTGAAAACAACCTAGAATGACCAACACTAGGGACAATGTTTGACAAATGATGAACCATCAACAGTAAGGAATACTATGGAGTCATTAAAACAATCATTGTGAAGACTATAGAAATGAAATATACTTGTAGTACAATGGTAAGAGAAAACACAGAATTCAAAATGGTATGTATACCATAATTGCAATATGTAAAAGTCATTTATGCTCACTGAAGGTGATATTCAGAAAGGGAAATTGTTCACATGATGGAAATGTTATAACTTTTAAATGTTCTTTATTTTTCTTATAACATCTATTCAAATGAACGTTGCATAAATAAAAAGTAACTATTAAGTTACTGGAAAAGAAATATTTATTTTCATAGTTACGGAAAATAAATGTTTTCTATTGTTAAATAAGTTTAAATTTAGACACTGAGGGGAACCTAATCCATTGAAATGCTCAACTTCTTCAGCACAGTAAGCAGAGGCATTCAGCAGCAATAAATCTGACTGTCTCAGGCACATTTTCTTGGGTACCTCTCCTTTAATGACATCCCTTCTTTCTCCATTTTCCTTCTCCAGGATTAGAAGCAGATGGTATAACTTATAGAAGCTTATAGAACTGAAAGAGCAGCTCAGGGAGAGAAGAGATTCTAATATTAAGCTCCCAGGTATTAGGTCATCACTTGTTTCATTATTTTTTTTTTCATTATGTTTTGTTTTATTAATTTTTTTCATTATGTTTTGTTTTAACATTACTTTTAACTTATTTTAGAAACTGTACTTCACAAAAGGAAAAAAAATTATTTTTATCTGTAATCCCATCATCAAACAATTGTTTCTAGAGATACATTTTTATGGAGTTACAATCAAAATGTCTATACAATTATGTGTTTATTTTTTGCCTCAACCTATTATTGCATTTAAGCCTTTCTATGATTATTGCAGTCCTTAGAGTTTTGATTTTTATTGTCCACATAATAGTTCATTCAATCTATGTCTTTTTAAATGTATCTTAAATCACTTAACTACTCTTATTTTATTGGACATTTAGCTATTACCAGTGGAGAAGGCAATGGCAACCCATTCCAGTACTCTTGCCTGGAAAATCCCATGCACGGAGGAGCCTGGCAGGCTGCAGTCCATGGGGTCGCTGTGAGTCGGACATGACTGAGTGACTTCACTTTCACTTTTCACTTTCATGCATTGGAGAAGGAAATGGCAACCCACTCCAGTGTTCTTGCTTGGAGAATCCCAGGGACAGGGAGCCTGGTGGGCTGCCATCTATGGGGTCGCACAAAGTCGGACATGACTGAAGTGACTTAGCAGCAGCAGCAGCAGCTATTACCAGCATTTTTAGATTATACATAATGGCATGTAAAATGTGTTTGTATCTACATAGTTTTTTCCTGCTTTTGAATGATTACCTTAATGACAAATTGCCAGGAGTGGAATTAGTATGTGAAAGAGAACGAGTAGTTTTTATGACTTCTGATATGTATAGCCAAATTGCCTTTCAAAAGAACTATCCTAATTTATCCTGCTGAAAACAGTTTGAAGATATCTTTCCATCCTCTCCCTCCAAGCCAAACCAGCATTGTGCTTGATAATATTTTCAACTTTAATAAGTATAAAATGGTTACCATTCTTTAGTACTAGCATGGTTGAAGGTGTTAAATCACACTATCTAAGAGCCAGAAGGAATCTTAGATTGGGGATTAGGTCTTGGTAGCTCTATAATCATAGTCCAGTGCTCCCCTCCTCCCCTATTTTTATGTATGTATGACTTGTCTGTTTCATTCCTTTTCCAGCTGCCTAGTGGTGTGGGCTGTTGTTGGAGAGGGATGAGTGGGAAAGGGGCAGCTAAAAAAGCATTCAGGTTATCCAAAGCCACTGCTCTTCCACATTACCCAAGGGATGCCAAGATGCCAGTTATCTCCAATTTGGTCAATGAAGGGATGAAGAAAAAGGCAAGTTGATGAGTACTGCTGAAGAATGGAGAAAAGCACCAATGAAAAACTGGCTTGCTTTCAATTTCTGGACCTCTACTCATTTTCAGGCATACATAAAACCCAAAGGTGTACAGGCACTTAACAGAAAATCAGTTACACAATATGTGAACGGCTAGAAAAATTGGCAGAATTCTTCACAATCCTCCCTAATGTGTTCCTGAAGTTTCCCAGTGGGCCTGCTCATGGGGATTGTATTTACTTGTACTTTGTTGCCAGGCGAGAATCAAGGTGTTATATTTCAACCAGATGTCCGGAGTTGGGCTCTGCAAGATAGAGTAGCAGAGAGAGACATGTGTTTTCCTTTACAAAGACCTTCTCAGGCCATCACCAGCTGCTTTCAGTCTCATGGGTGGATCTCTCTGCTTGTCAGATTTTCTAGCTCCTGAAGCTTTGGAAAAGCCACCCTGGGTTTATCTAATCCACCTTGGGCATTGCTAATTCTCTGTTAAGTGTCAAGTTACACTTCCAAGAGTTTTCTTAGGCCACCCCCTTGGCTGCCTCCTGACCTGGGCCCCCAGAGTTATGGAGCTTGCTGACCTTAAAGCAGTTTGATTGCAACAGTTCTTTCTAGTGTCAAGGAAATTTGTGAAAGACTTTAAAAGGACAAAAAAGATTATTGGATATCCTGACTTGTGCACTCTTCTGTGTACATGCCTTTCATTGGCTTTGAGCTCTTTAACAACTCTATAGATTGTGAAAAACTAAAGGTAATGCAAAAGATTCTTATACATAGAAATGCAAATGAATTTTGCCTGTTGTAATGCAACTGGTTATTGTCCCATGGGTATTGACCAGTTTTGCATCTGTTTGAAAATTCAGTGCAACATTCCTTATTACCTATGGGAGTCTCTGTCCTTGAATTCTCCTTTGAACTGGTTGTAACATCTTACTGCGTCCCTCATTAATGAGTTAAATACAATTTTTAACATGAGTTCCTTTTATATTTGTATGAAAATCATGATTTTACCTTTTAAAAAATTATCTTTTAACACTATCTTGCCTTTCCACAGGGGCTTACAGGACCCCATGGGTTGTTTTGTCTGAGCTGAATCTGTTTACTGTGATATTTTCAATTTAGCTTTTCTTTTTAAGGAGAAAAATTCAAAACAGCAACTATATTAGTTATAACTTTAACCAATGCTAACTCCAGCCAGCACTTCTCAGAATTCTGTTCTCCGGCTTCCCCAAAAGACATTTTTGGAAGAAGCAATTTACTTTGACAATAATTTTTTAGCCCTATCAGCATCTGCAGAAAGAAGCTCCTTGGGCTTTTCCAAAATAGGTCTGATCACCCCCTCAGATGTAGGGGCTTCTCATAAGTCAAGTGGTTCTTTGTAGTAGGTTTTGATCTTTCCAAAAGGGCAGTCTTGTGAGAGAAACCATTTATACTAGAAACTTCTCATTTCTCTCTCAAATTTCAAAATTTGAAGAGTGTATTTAAGGGACAGCTTGACAACTGTTTCTTCAAAATATAAATGTTGTTAATTAAATAATAAAGATAGCCTCATAAAGCCGCTTTTGGCGGCCGGATTCTGAAATAGGCAAGGTAAGATTAGCATTTGCATTCAGCAGGTTGAAAACAGGAATGAGAAAATGGAGGAAGGAATACCTCAAAACAAAGTATAAACCAGGAAAATTATTGGGTATTTGTAGGGAATAAGACTAAGAATCCAAAGCAAGTCCAGTTATTTCTAGCCAATTTCCTATTTCATTCTTTTGGTTCAAAAGAAGTAAAATATAACTAATTTATGTGTTTCTAAAATGTTTAAAGATTTAAGGTATAGATAGATAAACTAGTGGCTTGAGGGGAAAGGAAGGAGGGGCAATTGGTTCTAGTCCAGTTAATTCATTAACTTGATGGGCATGATTGTTGGGTTTGGGGGCTTCAGTTTCTTCTGAAAAAAGGATGGGTTGGACTAGGTGGGCTCCAAAAGGTGTTCTAGCTCTGATCTCTTGAGTCAGCTGTAGAAGCTAAGGAAAGAAAACGGCTGTGACTTTAGAAACTCTGGGGGTTAAACAAAGTGAGGTTCTGCTAAACTAAGGGTGTCATACTTATTCTTGCAAGGCTAAGGCCTTTGGGCCTGAAATCAAGTCCCCTGAAACCAAGTTCCTCTGCTGAGTTTATGATTAACCTCTCTTTCCAAAACTTTATTCCCTTTCTTGCCCTCCCTGGTGCCCCTCAGGATTGAGAAGTATCAATGAAAAGAGGGGATAAAACCAAAAAGGGCTTCCCTGGTAGCTTAGACAGTAAAAAAAATCTGCCTGCAATGCAAGAAACCCAGGTTCAGTCTCTGGGTTGGGAAGATAGGGAATGGCAACCTACTCCAGTATTCTTGCCTAGGAAATCCATGGACAGAAGAGCCTGGCAGGCTACAGTCCGTGGGATTGTTGCAGGAAGGGGGACCCCTTCCAGGGCCCGAAACTGGGCTCTTGTCTAACACTCGGAAATGAATTGTCCGAGGAGACACATGCTGACAAAGCAAGAGATTTTTATTGGGAAAGGGCACCCGGGTGGAGAGCAGTAGGTAAGGGAACCCAGGAGAACTGCTCTGCCGCGTGGCTCTCAGTCTTGGGTTTTATGGTGATGGGATTCGTTTCTGGGTAGTCTTTGGCCAATCATTTTAATTCAGAGTCTTTCCTGGTGGTGCACGCATCGCTCAGCCAAGATGGATGTTAGCAAGAGGGATTCTGGGACGTGGATAGACATGCGGTGTTTTCTTTTGACCTTTCCCGAACTCTTCCGGTTGGTGGTGGCTTATTAGTTTCGTATTCTTTATCAGGATCTCCTGTCATAAAACAACTCATGCAAATGGTTACTATGGTGCCTGGCCAGGGTGGGCGGTTTCAATCAGTGTGCTTCCCCTAACAGGATTACCAAAAAGAACCCTGCAGCACCTTCTCAAGTACAAAAGACCTTCCATGTTCCCTGTTTTTCTTGTTTGTAGAAATAAGGCTTTAGTCTCCTAGGCCTTCCCTGAGTTCCAAAGATCAGGCACATGCAGTTATTTATTAGGGAAGTGAGACAATGCAGAAACAAAGGAAAAGCAGTTAAGCAAGAAAAGTAATAATAATAGTTCAGTGATAAAATAGAAACCTAGTTTTTCCTTAAGGGAGGAACATAACAGTTTTACACATATCTTTGTGTTGTTTAGCAGAAACTAAGACACTTCACCCAAATGAAGGAGGGTGGCTATGAAACAGGAAAGAAGGGGCGAAGACACAACTTTTATGAGAATGATATAGCTTTTGAGGATATGACATAAATTGGTTAGAACCAATTAGGTCCAAGATGGTAGAAGATTCTTGACTTCCAGTGGACCTGGAACTTCATTATACGCTCACTGTAATACCTTATCATCTATATGTATGGCTGATTCCCTTTGCTGTTCACCTGAAACTATCAAAACATTGTTTGCTAATTGGCTATACTCCAATACAAGATAAAAAGTTACCAAAAAATACATTAACATCTAAATGACACATTCACCAGCACCATGACAGTTCTGAGGTTAACCATAATAGGATAAAAAGTGGGTGGTGGCTGAATTCCTAGAAATCTCTGCCCCTTACCCAAAATAGTTGGAATAACCCTCCAGTCATTAGACTATGAAATTACTCAGCCTATATAAACTAACCACACCATATTTTTGGGCCTCTCATCTTCTCAGATGGCCCACAGTCTGTGGAAAGTGCTTCTCTCTAAATAAATCCACTCCTTACCTATCACTTTGTCTCTCACTGAATTCTTTCTGTGATGAGACATCAAGAATCTGAGCTTAAGTCTGAGAACAGGTGTGTGATCTAAATTAAAAGACCATGGGTTTGGAACTTCCCTGGGAGTCCAGTGGTTGGGACTCTGCACTTGTAATGCAGGGGGCACAGATTCAACCCCTGATTGGGGAACTAAGATGCCACACGGTGAGGCAAAAATAAGAACTTAGATTTGAATCCCAATTTGGGTTTTAGCTGGGTTTAAGTCACAGCACATGGGTTCAAGTCCCAAGCTGAGTTGGACAGTTTCAGCTACGTGCTGACCGCAGGCACCCCAGGTGATTAAGATTCCTGAACATCCTGTTACCTCTGTCACATGAGTGTGTGCTCCTCAGTTCTTTGTCTTGTCACAACAAAAATTTGGAGTGACGCCTCACTACTAACCAATCAAAAGAAAGTCATACACACTGCAGCCCTTATCAGAGATGTTGCCTTTAAAGATCCTTACCTGAGGAGAGCCGAAAATTGAGACCTTCGCGCCGCGGAGACTGCACCCGGCAGCTCGGCAGCCGTCACCATGCCACAAAATGAATATATCGAGTTACACCGTAAGCGCTACGGATATCGTTTGGATTACCATGAGAAAAAGAGAAAGAAGGAAGGTCGAGAGGCTCATGAACGTTCAAAGAAGGCAAAAAAGATGATTGGTCTGAAAGCTAAGCTCTACCATAAACAGCGCCATGCTGAGAAAATACAAATGAAAAAGACTATTAAGATGCATGAAAAGAGAAACACCAAACAGAAGAATGATGAAAAGACTCCACAAGGAGCAGTACCTGCATATCTACTGGACCGAGAAGGACAGTCTCGAGCTAAAGTACTTTCCAATATGATTAAACAGAAACGAAAAGAGAAAGCGGGAAAATGGGAGGTCCCTCTGCCCAAAGTTCGTGCCCAGGGAGAAACAGAAGTATTAAAAGTTATTCGAACAGGAAAGAGAAAGAAGAAAGCCTGGAAGAGGATGGTTACCAAAGTCTGCTTTGTTGGAGATGGCTTTACTCGAAAACCACCTAAGTATGAAAGATTCATTAGGCCAATGGGATTACGTTTCAAGAAGGCTCATGTAACACATCCTGAACTGAAAGCCACCTTTTGCTTGCCAATACTTGGTGTAAAGAAGAATCCCTCATCCCCACTGTATACAACTTTGGGTGTTATTACCAAAGGAACCGTCATTGAGGTGAACGTGAGCGAGTTGGGCCTTGTAACACAAGGAGGCAAAGTCATCTGGGGAAAATATGCCCAGGTTACCAATAATCCTGAAAATGACGGATGCATAAATGCAGTCTTACTGGTTTGACAGCAGTTACCTACAAGTAACTCCTTGTAATCACGGAAGGCCACACGCCAATCGGGAAACCATCACCCTGGTATTTCTGAATACTACCAGTCAACCTTACATGTTGTCTTCAGTCAAAGAAAACTATTTATTCTGTTTTAAAAAAGAAAAAAGCCAACATTAAAATGATCTCATTTTAAAAAAAAAAAGATCCTTACCTGAAAAGCCCACTGGGGAGTTCAAGTCTTTTGAGCATGAGCTTGGTGCTTTTGTGCATGAGCTTGGTGTCCTGCACATAAAAGTAGTAAATGTGGTACTTTCCTTCACTGCAAACCAGTGTCACAAAGTTGGCTTTGCTGTGCGGTGGGTGAGTGGATTGAAGTTCAGTTTAGTAACACACACAACTACCCAAGTTCTGTTGGGCAATAGTGAAACTTAAGCCACTTCTCTGGGCTGCCACCTCATTCCCTCTCAGAGAGCAGTCTCTTTTCCCAAGCAATTTGATACATTCATAAGGGCAGCTCCTTTCCCTTAAGCATGGGCTTGGCATCTCAACTCCATTTTCTATGGATCCCACTTTCTATTGCCAGGTTAAGCTCAGCTTCCAGACTCCTCACAAAAGAGCAAGTTTATGGAAGCTTATTCTTCACAGCCATTGTTTATAAAGCACATTTCTGTCCAACAAAACCTATACTCCTAGAACTAATTGGAAATAGGTTCCCATAAGAAAACTAAAATTCCTACATTAACTGAGTTGAACTTGTAGGAAGAGAAGGGTTAAGTTGGTGATGAGGACTGCCACAGGCCTGTGGCCTGCTGGATTAGGCCTCCTGAGCATTCATTCCTTAGTTTCCACAGTTCATGGAAATTCTGTGATCTTTGTGTGCCTACAGACAATACTCAATATCTCTTTGAAAAGTGGAGAAATGAATGAAGTTAAAAATAGAAAAATGAAAGAATAAATACAATGCCTTCTGGGAAGTTTTCACTGAGAATATTCCTTTTAATAATGCTTTGACAATCCCCTCTGCCACCACACATACTACTATTTCTCCTTGGCTCTATCTCATATAATCTCCTGGGTCTATATTTTCTTCTACTAGAATCTTATTTAGTTTTGTTATTTTCAAGATCTAATTTGATTTGGCTTTGGTATTATCCTTTCCCATTAGACTGTACGATCATATTGGGGTGAAGAAAGTGTACCACCAACTAACATCTAATACATTCCAGCTTGAAAATTACAGAAAACTCCTTATTTCTTGGGTTCCTGTGTATGCAAAATAAGTTATTCATCATGGCACAATGGATGTGCCATGGCACATGGGCTTTCCAATTAGGATAGACCTAGATTTGAATCTTAGCACTACCATTTACTAGCTGGGGGGTATTAGGCACACTACTTCACTTTTCTTTGGACCTTTTCTTTTAACATGTAGAAAAATGAGTAACTTCCTTCAAGAAGTTGTTCTGTAATTGAGCAGGACCCTATGCAGGCTTCCTGGAACAGACACCTCCCCGGTATCCTCTGCTTTCACTCTTCTCTAGATAAAAATATTTGATGCTCATTTCCTGAGTTGTTTTACAGATGTTAAGACCCCTGCACCAAACGGAAGATGTTAACTACTTAATGACCATTGCCCCCCCCCCCCCAGGCCTACTGGAGCCTAAGGATTGATAATGTTAACTCCTGTGACACAGCCTGGTTAACTCACTATTAACCAATCAGAGAATTGTGCACGAGATGTTCACATACCCTGGGATGCCCCTGCCTCCCTCATGTTGCCTTTAAAAATGCTTTGCTGAAACTCATTGGGGAGTTTGGGTGTTTCAAACATAAGCTGCCTTGGATTCCTTGCCTGGTGCCCTGCAATAAACACCACACTTTCCTTCACCACAATGTGATGTCAATAGGTAGGCTTTACTGAGCATGGGTGAGCAGACCCAAGTTTGGTTCAGTAAAATTCCTGAAGATTAAATGAGATAAATATATCTAACTTTGTCTAGCTTAGTGCCTCACGCACAGTAGGTACTCAGTACAAGGTAGCTATTATCTTAATATCTTAACATTTGTGTAGCACATTCCATCTTACAAAGCATTCTGCCATACCTCCTTTTACACATTTCATACATATAAAACACACACATACAAATATCTATCAGACATTGATGCCCTAAGACTCAAGTTCAGCCAGAGCTTATCTTCAGGCTGACCTCTGATATCACAGAGGTCTGCTCACTGCACGACAGGTCAATGAACCTGAGAGATGAGGTGCTGAGGCAAGGAAAACAACTTTATTCGGAAAACCTGCTTACCAAGAAGATGGCAGACTAATATCTCAAAAAACCATCTTGTCAGGGTCTGGATGCCAGTTTCTTTTATAAAGCCAGAGAGAGAGTGATAAACAATGAGGAACTGGAGTCAAAAGGCAGAATAGAGAGGGAGAGGAAGTGAAGAAATAAAACAGTCCTCAGTGTGTATGTAAAGTCACATCAGTCGTATCTGACTCTGCTACTCTATGGACCGTAGCTCTCCAAGCGCCTCTGTCCATGGGATTCTCCAGGCAAGAATACTGGAGTGCTTTCCCATTTCCTTCTTCAGGGGGACTGAACCTGCCTCTCTTAAATTTTGTGCATTGGCGGGTGGGTTCTTTACCACTAGTACCACCTGGGAAGCCCCCAAAAAGGGTCTTAAGTCTTGCAAAACATTTCAGGGAAGGGTCAGCCTTTGGAAAGGAGTGTGTTAAGCTCTTCTTTTTTTGTAGTCGTTCACAGGTGCATTGGGTCAGGTTATCTCTTAATGAGCTGAACAAAGGCACTTTATTTTAACAGTAGGCAGAGAGGCAGGGTCCTTTGAGGCAGGCCATTATGTATGATTATAATAACAAAGCAATGAAAAACAAGTCAAAGAAACAGTTTCTAATATGGAGTCAGAATTGGGTCTTTTCTGCAACACTGACTATTCACCTTGGATGTAAGCTTCCATGTTTCCTGTCATTCAAGAAGCCAGACTATTTACCCAAAGATTTCTTTCCTGGACTTCTATTGAGTAAGTACTAAGCAGGTAAGTTGTTGTTTTAGTCGCTAGTCAGTTCAGTTCAGTTCAGTTCAGTTCAGTCACTCAGTCGTGTTCGACTCTTTGTGACCCCATGGACCGCAGTACGCCAGGCTTCCCTATCCATCACCAACTCCTAAAGCTGACTCAAACTCATATCCATAGTCAGTGATGCCATCCAACCATCTCATCCTCTGTCATCCTCTTCTCCTCCTGCCTTCAGTCTTTCCCAGCATCAGGGTCTTTTCAAATGAGTCAGTTCTTTGCATCAGGTGACCAAAGTATCAGAGTTTCAGCTTCAGCATCAGTCCTTCCAATGAATATTCAAGACTGATTTCCTTTAGGATGGACTGGTTGGATCTCCTTGCAGTCCAAGGGACTCTCAAGAGTCTTCTTCTCCAACACCACAGTTCAAAAGCATCAATTCGTTGGCGCTCAGCTCTCTTTATAGATCAACTCTCATATCCATACATGACTACTGGAAAAACCATAGCTTTGACTAGATAGACGTTTGTTGGCAAAGTAATGTCTCTGCTTTTTAACATGCTGTCTAGGTCGGTCATAGCTTTTCTTCCAAGGAGCAAGCGTCTTTTAACTTCATGACTGCAGTCACCATCTGTAGTGATTTCGGAGCCCAAGAAAACAAAGTCTGTCACTGTTCCCATTGTTTCTCCATCTATTTGCCGTGGAATGATGGGACCAGATGCCATGATCTTAGTTTTTTGAATGTCGAGTTTTAAGCCAACATTTTCACTCTTCTTTTTCTAGTTGCTAAGTCATGTCCAACTCTTTTGCGACTTCATGGACACAAGGCCTGCCAGGCTCCTCAGTCCATGGGATTCTCCAGGCAAGAATACTAGAGTGGGTTGCCATTTCCCTCTCCAGGGGGTCTTCCTGACCCAGGGGTCAAATCCACATCCCCTGCATTTGCAGGTTCTCTACCACTGAGTGGATTCTTTACCTGGGAAGCTCAAGCAGGTTGGAGGGGTGATTAAGTTCTAACAGTAGGCTGTTTCCTTAGCATTTCTTACTTCAGGGATACATTTGCTAGTTTTCCTGAGTTATTTACAGGAAAGATTTCGAGTTGGGGTAATTTGTGTATTTGTTCAACTTTTGCAGGCCCTGAAACTCTTAAAGACATGCGTGTGTGCTAACTCACTCCGTTGTGTCCGACCGTTTGCAACCGTATAGACTGGAGCCCACCAGGCTCCTCTGTCCATGGGATTCTCCAGGCAAAAATACTGGAATGGGTTGCCATTTCCTTCTCCGGAGGTTTGACAGAGGGATCAAACCCACGTCTCTTACGTCTCTCACATTGCAGGCAGATTCTTTGCCATCTGAGCCACCAGGGAAGCCCCTTAAGACATGGCACTTCCCCAAACCAAGGAATGTACCTGTGAGTCTAGCCTAGCTCAGAGGTGTAGTGGGAAGAGGCATAAGGCCATTTGAATGCACTTTGCTGTTAAATTGCCTTTGTGAAAAACAGAGTGATTATTTTTCAAAAAAATAATTGTAGGGCAGACAAAAAATCATGCCTGCCATTTCAGTAAACAATGAATGTTGCCTGCCATCAAGCCATCAGCCAATGCAGCCAACCCCTGCCCCAAGGGTGCACCCTGAGGGGAATTCAAGATGGAGATAAACTGGATACTGGCCCTAGATAGTTAAAGATGCATATCAAAGGAATGATTTCAATGAGCCCAGACTCTTGCCTCTTCTCATACATAGAAAAGCACTAAAATCATTAACTTTAGATGTCTGGTTTGTGCAATTAGCAGTCATCCTTTGATGTTCCACTACATGTTTTGTTTTGTATTTCAAACACCTATTTTGAAAAACACCCATTTTTTCAAAAAAACCTATACATCCTGGTTCCTCCATTACCTCTTTGGAAAAGTTCCTCAGAGTTCTCTGAGAGGTTGTCTATAGTGCTCAGTAAGTTCCCAAAATAAAACATAACTCACAACTTTTAGATTGTGTGAGGTTTTTTTTTTTTCAGTTGATAGTAGACTGTACTAATTGTAGCTTGTATTAATTGTTTTTTCTACTGATGTATCCTTAGCACTTAGAATGGTGCCTGGCACATAGCAGGCACCTAGTATTTGTTGAATGAATATGATAGTTCAACCACTGAAAGCCAACAGTATTCCTTCAACATAATCTAATGGGTAGGAGGGTGGGTTTGGGGGAGTTGGGGCAAGTTTGGAAAGTTATTATAGCTTGAGAGTCTTCCAAGTCCTGCCACAGACTGTTTCTCACAGAGCCAAGATTTGATCCCCCAAATGCCTGATTCTCCGGGCCTGAGCCCGGAGATTTAAAAATCTAGTCTAGTCTAGTGTTAGTCACAGTCATGTCTGACTCTTTGTGATCACATGAACTGTTGCCCACCAGGCTCCTCTGTCCATGAAATTTTCCAGGCAAGAATATTGGAGTGGGTTGCCATTTCCTTCTCTAGGGGATCTTCCCAACCCAGGAATCAAACTCCGGTCTCCTGCGTGGCAGGCAGATTCTTTACCATCTGAGTCACCAGGAGGCTCTGTTTAACGATCTAAATTCCCCTAATCTCATTTCTCAGGAAACATATGTTATGGGCAGTCAATAAACTCTGGCCAGATCAACTAGGCAGATGTAAGTGTGATGAACAAGTATGAAAGTTCAGTAAGAGTAAGAGCCCTAGGCTAAAAGTCAGGTACCCTGACTATATGATCTTGGAAAAGTCATTCTATCTCTACTGGCTTCAGTTTCCTCCCCTCTTAAATAAGGGCTTCTCAGGTGGTGCTAGTGCTAAAGAATCCGCCTGCCAATACAGGAGATGCAAGAGATGTGGGTTCGATCCCTGGGTCAGGAAGATCCTCTGAAGTAGGAAATGGCAACCCACTCCAGTATTCTTGCCTGGAAAATTCCATGGGCAGAAAAGCCTGGGGGGCTACAGTCCCTGGGGTCACAAAGAGTCAGACACAACTGAGCACACATACACACACCTCTTAAATAAAGGCAAATAGCCACTCCATTTACCACAAAGAGTTGTTTGGAAGAGGTGACAACCTATAAAGACAAAGTCAAAGATTTTCTTAAAGCCCTATTCTGCCAAAAACTGAAATTGTGATCTCACTATGGTGGTCTTGATGTGCCACGTATCAATAGCTCTGTGGAATGTGCAGTTTGTTTCTAAGCTACCTGATGATCTGAATGGTGGGACTGATACACATTGCAGGGGATATAGATGCAAATGACCTTTTGCCAACAACAAGGTCTTCTATTTTTGAATGAAAAGGGCCTGATACAGGTAGCCCCTGCCCTTCTTCCTTGTTCCTACCCATCTCTGTACACCTCAGTTTTTATTTATAGGTGTGTGCATGGTCAGTTGTGTCCAACTCTTTGCAAACCTATGGACTGTAACCCACCAGGGTCCTCTGTCCATGGAATTTTACAAGCAAGAATACTGGAGTGGGTTGCTATTTCCTCCTCCAGAAGATCTTACTGACCCAGGGATCAAACCCATGTCTCCTCTGTCTCCAGCACTGCAGGCAGATTCTTTACCACTTAGCCATCAGGGAAGTCCCATTTATATGTGAGGTCAACCCAAAGCAGGTTCTTAGTGTAGTGCACAGAATGGCTGGGAAGGCTAGCTGCTCACTCTCCTTTTCCAAACTCTCTCAGGCTGGGAAGTTACCTCCTGGTATTGAGTAGTACCAGCCTGGGGGATGGGATAATGCAGGAATTTGAAAGTGGCAGTTATTCTCAGGTTTTTTTCCCACTTTGGAACAAAATAAAAGAAAATAAAACATAAGTGATCTCATGAGCTATCACAGAACTATTTTTTTTATTCCTGGGTAACTACTGTTATTTGTCAAAGAAGAGAAGCTGCTATCTCCTACTCCACCATCTTGACCCATTCCTTTACTTTCAACATTTATGTGTTTCTACATTTAATGTGATTTTTTTTTTTTAATAGAAAGCATATGGCTTGGTGTTTTTATGGTCCACTCTCGGTCTCGGTGTTTAGACTGGTGTATTTAGGCCATTAAATTTTCTAAAATTTATTTATTTTGATTGAAGGATAATTGCTTTATGATATTGTGTTGGTTTCATCCATGAACTAACATGAATCAGCCATAAGTATACATATGTCCCCTCCCTTTTGAATGTCCCTCCCATTTCCCACCCCATCCCACACCTCTAGGTTGTTACAGAACCCCAGTTTGAGTTCTCTGAGTCATACAGGAAATTTCCATTGGATATCTATTTTATATATGGTAGTGTATGTTTCCATGTTACTCTCTCCATTCATTCCACACTCTCCTTCCTCCACCCATCCCCATGTCCACAAGTCTGTTCTTTATGTCCACATTTCCATTGCTGCCCTGCAAATAGGTTCACCAGTACCGTCTTTCTAGATTCCATATATATGCATTAATATGCGATGTTTGTTTTGCTCTATCTGACTTACTTCACTCTGTGTAATAGCCTCTAGGTTCATCCACCTCATTAGAACAGACTCAAGTGCATTCCTTTTTATGGCCGGGTAATATTCCATTGTATATACAAGCTTCTTTATCCATTCCATCAGTCGATGAACATCTAGGTTGCTTCCATGTCCTAGCTATTGCCAATAGTGTTGCAGTGAACATTAGGATGCATGTGTCTTTTTCAATTTTGGTGTTCTCAGGGTATATGCCTAGTAGTGGGATTACTGGGTCACATGGTAGTTCTGTTCTTAGTTTTTTAAGAATATCCATACTATCTTCCACAGTGGCTGGATCAATTTATATTCACACCAACAGTGCAAGAGGGCTCCCTTTTCTCCAAACCCTCTCCAGTATTTATTGTTTGTAGATTTTTTTGATGATGTAGGCCATTAACTTTTGAAGTAATATTGATATAGCTGGATTGATATGTACCAATTTTGTTACTTTATTTTTTTAATTGGGGTATAATTGCTTTACAATGTTAGTTTCTGCTGTACAACAAAGTGAATCTGTTATATGTATATATATATATCCCCTCTCTCTTGGGTCTCCCTCCCACACCCCACTCCCAACCATCTAGGTCATCACAGAGCACCTAGCTGAGTTCCCTGCACTATAAATCAGGTTCCCACTAGCTATTTGTTTTACACATGACAGTGCAGAAGATGTGGTAAATAAATACAATGAAATATCAATCAGCCATATTGGGTATTCTTGGATGATATTGGGTCATTCGTGGATGGGCCTAGAGTCTGACATACAGAGTGAAGTAAGTCAGAAAGAGGAAAAATAAGTACTATGTGTAACTCTTTTCTATTTATAGCTTTGCTCTTTCTTTTCATTTTGGTCTTACACGATTTATCTGCCTTCTTTTGTTTTAATTCAGCATTTTATGTCATCTCATTTTTCTCCTTTCTTGGCATATCATTGTACTTTATTTAAGACATATTTTTGTTTCCCTTGTGTTTGCAATATACATTTAAAGCTAATTCAAACACATTTTTCAAGTAGCATTATATTACTCCACATGTAATTGAAGGGCCTTAAAACAGAGTATTCTCAGTTCCTCATTTTCCCTTATGAAGTTTTTATCATTCATTTCACTTATCTGAAAGACATAATCACTTCCTACAAGGCTACTACTATGATTTTGAATACACAGTTGTCTGTTAAGAATAAGGAAAATATTATTTTTCTTTGCCCTCATATATTTCTTCTCTAGCACCTTTCTTTTATTTATGTATAACATACTTTCTGACATATAACATTCCAAATTTTCTGAAGATTTTAAGCATACTAACACATATATATGGAATTTAGAAAGATGGTAATGATAACCCTATATGCAAAACAGAAAAAGAGACACAGATGTACAAAACTGATTCTTAAAATGCAAGACCACTGATAACTAGAGCTCTCAATTTTTGTTTGTTTAAGAAAATCTGTATCTCAATCACTTTTTAAATTAATCTATTTCTTTTAACTGGAGGATAATTAGAATATTGTGGTGGTTTTTGCCATACATTGACATGAATCAGCCACGGTTGCACATGTGTCCCCCCATCATGAACTCCCCTCCCAACTTACTCCCCACCCCATCCCTCTGGGTTGTCCCAGAGCACCGACTTTGAGTGCCCTGCTTCATGCATCGAACTTGCACTGGTCATCTGATTTATGTTTCAATGCTAGTCTCTCAAATCATCCCACCCTGACCTTCTTCCACATAGTCCAAAAGTCTGTTCTTTACATCTGTGTCTCTTTTGCTGCCTTGCATATAGGATTGTGAGCAAAGTAACTCAATCAGTTTTAAAAGACAATTCAAATTCATCCAGAATAGATTGGTATAGATTTTTTTCATCACTTTAAATAGTTAACTCCACTCACCTCTTGATGCACAGTTTCTTTGTGTATGTGTGTGTGTGTGTGTGTGTGTGTGTGTGTGTGTGTGTGTCTGTGCGTGTATGTGCTATTTCCTTTCTGATTTTTAAAATTTTATTGAAGTGCAGTTGATTTACAATATTATATTAGTTTCAGGTGTACAGCATAGTGATTAAACATTTTATACTTCATTATAGTGATTATAAAATGATTATAAAATATTGCCTATATTTCCTATGCTGTAAGATATATGCTTGTAACTTATTTATATTATACATAGTAGGGTGTACCTCAATTCATTACCCTTATCTTGCCCATCTGCACTGCTTTCACTCACTGGTAATTACTAGTTTTTTCTCTATATTAGTGAAGCTGTTTCTGTTTTGTAATATTTACTTTTTAATATTATTAGTCTACATATAAGTGATAACATAGAGTAGTTGTCTTTCTCTGACTTATTTCACTAAGCAGAATACCCTCTGGGTCCATCCATGCAGTTGCAAATGACAAAATTGTAATTACTTTTTGGTGGCTGGGTAATATTCCACTGTGTGTTTGTGTATATATACATATATATACATACAGAAATTGGGAGAAGGGTAGAGGCAAGGGCTGTGACGATATGCCATCATCCAGAAGCAGGGCCTGGTGACAAGGGTGGGTGAGGAGCCAGTGGCATGCAGGGACCCAGGCCCTGACTCCCCATCTCACAAGGACTCCGAGTCTTCTCCCACAACCACCATGAAGAGTAGAGGCCAACAGCTGCTTCCAGGTCAGGAGGCTGACTCAGGTACCAAGGAGCCCTGATGCCACATCCCCTGAGAATAAGCTGACAAGTTTTACCTCAGCCACCTGACTGTCAGCCCGATCAACTCTACCTCCACCTCTGCCTCCAAGGAGCCAGCCATGGGCTCCCGCATGGGTGGGATGTAGCTTGGGGACCCCAACCCACCCGCCCCGCCCGCCGGAGCCAGAGACTCAGGGTCCCAGCTCGTGAGTGGCTGGATTTACCTGGGATCACTTTTTCTTTCTCCCTTGTTTTCTGAGAATATATGTAAAGTGAACTTATGAGGGAGAGGGGTGGGGGGAGGAAAATGCAGCACACTAAAGCAGAACAAATGAGTGAAAACAAGTGAAGAGGGAGAGAGGTCAGTAACATAGTCCCATTTTCTCTGGAGATGCTGGGCAGTGGCCAGAGAGCCCAGTCAGCCCCCCAGATCGTGAGGGTCCAACATGGAGCTACACCCTCCTGGGTGCCATATCAGTAAGCTGAAGCATAATAAACTTTTGTGTCCTTGTAAAATGCTCTTCTTGACCAGAACCACATGCCATGCGGTCAGCCAACCCCAAGCCAAGCCAGCGCTGGCTTCCCAACTTATTTCCTTGCTCATTGCATCCCAAACAACAGTGACCCCACAGACCCAGCCAATCAGGTAGTTTCCATTTTTCTCTTCCTTGTTCTGTATCCTATACAAGCTTCCTGCCTTCCTCTTGAGAATGCAGCTCTTCCAAAAGAAACTGTCCACTTTATGAAGGGTTAAGCAAAGTGTGTTTTAGTCACCTCAATTATCTTCTTAATCATCATTTATTTGCTTTTTTTTTTTAATTTCTGCAAGTATTTTTAAAAAGGTGTTTATTTTGTTGGGGCTTCCCAGGTGGTGCTAGTGGTAAAGAAACTGCTTGCCAGTACGGAAGACACAGGAGACCTGAGTTCCATGCCTGGGTCAGGAAGATACCCTGCAGGAGGAAATAGCAACCCACTCCAGTATTTTGCATGGAAAATCCCATTAGCAGAAGAGCCTGACAGGCTACAGTCATGGGGTTACAGAGTTGGACGCAACTGAGCATACACACACCACCGCATATAATTACTTTACAATGTTGTGTTAGTTACTGCTGTACAACGAAGAGAATCAGCTATATAATCATCATTTTAAAATCAATCGTCACTTCCTTTCTCCCCCACCCCTTTCTTTCCTTCTTACAGACAGGTCATGGTGGAGAGTTCTGATAAAACAAGGTCCACTGGAGAAGAGAATGGCAAACCACTTCAGTATTCTTGCCTTGAGAACCACACGAACAGCATGAAAAGGCAAAAAGATATGACACCAGAAGATGAGCCCCCCAAGTTGGTAGGTGTCCAATATACTACTGGGGAAGAGCAGAGAAACAGCTCCAGAATGAATGAAGAGACTGAGTCAAAGAGGAAACAACACACATTTGTGTGTGTGTTTGGAGGTGAAAGTAAAGTCGGATGCTGTAAATAACAATATTGCACAGGAACCTGTAATGTTAGATCAGTGAATCAAAGTAAATTGGATGCGGCCAAGCAGGAGATGGCAAGAGTGAATATCGACATTTTAGGAATCAGTGAACTAAAATGGATGAGAATGGATGAATTTAATTCAGTTCAGGCACTCAGTCATGTCCAACTCTGTGGTCCCATGAACTGCAGCACACCAGGCTTCCCTATCTATCTCCAACCCTGGAGCTTGCTCAAACTCATGTCCATTAAGTCAGTGACGCCATCCAACCATATCATCCTCTGTCATCCCCTTCTCCTCATGCCTTCAATGTTTCCCAGCATCAGGGTCTTTTCCACTGAGTCAGTTCTTCGCACCAGGTGTCCAAAGTACTGGGGCTTCAGCACAAGTCCTTCCAGTGAATATTCAGGACTGATTTCCTTTAGGATGGACTGGTTTGATCTCTTTGCTGTCCAAGGGACTCTCACAAGTCTTCTCCAACACCATAGTCGAAAAGTATCAATTCTTCAGTGCTCAGCTTTCTTTATAGTCTAACTCTCACATCCATACATGACTACTGGAAAAACCATAGCTTTGACTATATGGACCTTTGTCGGGAAAGTAATGTCTTTGCTTTTAGATGATCATTATATCTACCACTGTGAGCAACCATCCCTTAGAAGAAATGGAGTAGCCCTCACAGGCAATGAAAGAGTCTGAGATGCAGTACTTGTGTGTAATCGCAAAAATGACAGAATGATCTCAGTTCATTTTGAAGGCAAACTATTCAAATATTACAGTAATCCAAGTTTAATCCCAAACCACTAGTGCCAAAGGAGCTGAAGTCAAACAGTTCTATGAAGACCCATAAGACCTTCTAGAAATAACACCAAAAAAGTTGTCCTTTTCATCATAGGGGATTGGAATGCAAAAGTAGACAATCAAGAGATACCTTGAGTAACAGGGCAAGTTTGGGCTTGGAGTACAAAATGAAGCAGGGCAAAGGCTAACAGGGTTTTGCCAAGAGAACTCACTGGTCATAGCAAACACCCTCTTCCAACAACACAAGAGATGACTCTATACATGGACATCACCAGATGGTCAATACCAAAATCAGATTGATTATATTCTTTGCAGCCAAACATGGAGAAGCTCTATAAAGTCAGCAAAAACAAGACCTGGAGCTGACAGTGGCTCAGATCATGCACTCCATATTGCAAAGTTCAGGATTAAATTGAAGAAAGTAGGGAAGACCAGTAGACCATTCAGGTATGACCTCAAGAAAATCCCTTATGATTATACAGTGGAAGTGACAAATAGATTCAAGGGAGTAAATCTGGTAGACAGAGTGCCTGAAGAACTGTGGACTGAGGTTCGTGAAACTGTATAGGAGACGGTGACCAAAACGATCCCAAGTGAAAGAAATGCAGGAAGGCAAAATGGGTGTCTGAGGGAGACTTCCAAATAGCGGGGGGGTGGGGAGAGAAGTGAACGGCAAAGGAGAAAGGGAAAGCTACACCCAACTAAATGCAGAGTTCCAAAGAATAGCAAGGAGAGATAAGATAAGATAGATAAGAAGGAGAGATAAGATAAAAGATAAGAAAGCTTTCCTCAGTGAACAATGCAAAGAAATAGAGGAAAACAATAGAACAATAGAATGGGAAAGACCAGAGATTTCTTCAAGAAAATTAGAGATACCAAGGGAACATTTCATGCAATGATGGGCTCAATAAAGGACAGAAATGATAAGGGCCTAACAGAAGCAGATGAGGTGGCAAGAATACACACAAGAACTAGACAAAAATGGCCTTAGTGACCCAGATAACCCCGATGGTGTGATCACTCTCTTAGAGAAAGACATGCTAGAGTGTGAAGTCAAGTGGCCTTAGAAAATATTACTATGAACAAAGCTAATGGAGGTGATGGAATTCCAGCTGAGCTATTTCAAATCCCAATAGATAATGCTGTTAAAATGCTGTACTCAATATGTCAGCAAATTTGGAAAACTCAGCAGTGGCCACAAGACTGGAAATGGTTTTCATTCCAATCCCAAAGAAGGACAGTGCCAAAGAATGTTCTAACCTGTGTACAATTTCGCTCATTTCACATGCTAGCAAGGTGATGCTCAAAATCCTTCAGGCTAGGCTTCAGCAGTAGGTGAACCAAGAAATGCTGGATGTACAAGCTGGATTTAGAAAAGGCAGAGAAACCTGAGATCACATTGCCAACATCCATTGAATCATATAAAAAGCAAGGGAATTCCAGAAAAACATCTACTTCTGCTTCATTGACTATGTAAAAGCCTCCGACTGTGTGGATCAAAAAAAAAAAAAAAAAAAAACCTGTGGAAAATTCTTAAAGAGATGGGGATACCAGGCCACCTGACCTGCCTCCTTAGAAACCTGTATGCAGGTCAAGAAGCAACAATTGGAACCAGACATGGAACAATGGACTTCTTTAAATTTGGGTAAGGATTTTCACCCTGCTTATTTAACTTATATGCAGAGTACATCATGCAAAATGCCAGGCTGGATGAATCACAAGCTGGAATCAAGATTGCAGGAAGAAATATCAGCAACCTCAGATATGCAGATGATACCACTCTGATGGTAGAAAGCATGGACTAAAAGAACAAAAGAGCCTCTTGATTAGGGTGAAAGAGAAAAATGAAAAGCTGGCTTAAAACTCAACATTCAAAATACTATGATCATGGCATCTGGTCTGCTCATGCACTTCGTGGCAAATAGAAGGGGGGAAAGTGGAAACAGTGGCAGATGTTCTTTTCTTGGGCATCGGAATCACTGTGGATGCTGACTGCAGCAACAAAATTAAAAGACTCTTGCTTCCTGAAAGAAAAGCAATGACAAACCGAGAGACTGCTTTAAAAAACAGAGAGATCACTTTGGCAACAAAGGTCCATATAGTCAAAGCTATGGTTTTCCAATAGTCATGTAAGGATGTGAGAGTTGGACCATAAAGAAGGCTGAGCACAGAAGAATTGGTGCTTTCAAATTGTGGTGCTGGATAAGACTCTTGGAAGTCCCTTGGACAGCGAGATCAAGCCACTCAATCCTAAAGGGAATGAACCCTGAATATTCATTGGAAGGACTGATGCTGAAGCTGAATACCTTGGTCACCTAATGGAAAGAGTGGACTCATTGGAAAAGACCTTGATGCTGGGAAAGATAGAAGGCAGGAGGAGGTGATGACAGGATGAGTTGGTTGGATGGCATCACCGACTCAATGAACATGAGTTTGAGAAATCTCTGGGAGATAGTGAAGGACAGGAAAGCCTGAGGTTCTGCAGTTTATGAAGTCGCAAAGAGTTGAACTGAACAAAGGACTTGACAACAACATAAGGCATAGGTTCGGAGGAAACCAGTCAACATGATTGACCTTTGTCCTGTCACTCCTGAACCCCAGTAATGTAGTGAAAGTCCCCCTGTGGTGTCAACAGTGGAAAGGTACAGTCTTATTTACCTTGTCTCTCACTCCAATATACTGTGCTCTGGAAGAGGATGCAGAGCGAGAATGCTGAAAGTTCACATAGTTGTTTCTCTCTGGTTCAACTGAGAGAAGAAGGGATGGGGCCAGGATAAACTCTGTGTCTATTCCTGAAGACCAGCTAGCTGTGCTTTGTGTGAACTTGACAACTACAGGACCACAGAAACCTTCCCCATGCCCTGCATCTCCTCTTCAGAATATTTCAATTATACAATTTCTGGGAATGCCCGGGGTTCCTTACATAAGCTCCAGTTTCCCCCCAGGGATTATATGGGTGAGAGAGTTTTCATTCATTCTCCCTTTCTTCATACTATAAACACCCCAAACCACACTCAGAGGTTGCATGGTCATGCCAAGACTTGGCCTAAGTCTGAATTCTCTGCCATCTGCAACCTTGGTGCAGTGCACTCTGATGAGCTCAGGGGAATTAGATCTCAAGAAAAGAACTCATGGGGCCAATCCTTTCCCTAGAGAAGATCCCTATGGGACCAGAAAATGAACCAGGGACTGATGGCCTGAGCCCTCCTCTGGAAAATATTTTCAGTCTGCCAACAGAGGGCATGGCTGAGAGGGACTATTTACTAAGCAGGGAACTTTGCAAAACTTGATTCTCTGCCTTTCATAGCTGTTGGAAGTTTAACCCCCTTCATATTCTGATGATTTAACTTCTCAGAAGGATACATAGTATATTCCACTCATGATCTTGTGACCATGGAAACCACCATCTATCTACAATTATTTTCAACTTCTGTTCATTTCACTGTTGTCCTCACCTCCCTCCTCACTCTTCTAGGAGTTTGTTCCCCAGGGCCCCATACCACAATTAGACAACCTCACATGGATCTGAGCATTGGCTTTGAGTTCTCTGTGAGGTAAACTTTGCACTCAGGCTCAGCACAGAGGGCAAGTCCTAGAGTGAAAAGAGGTTCACAAGCCAGATGGCTACTTTGGTCAAAAGAAAACTTTTTCCTTGCAGCTGGCTCAGCAGGAGAGCTATTGGTGAGCTCCACATCATTTATCCCACACATGCAGATGCAACATGCTTGCTTAAAAGTCCAGTAGACTTATATAGTGAATCTTCAAGGTAATATATGACAATTTTACTGAAGCTAGAGCTGCCACTGACCATCTTTTATACAACGGGGAGCAAATATATCTAACCACATCCAGGCGTACCTTGGAGATTTTGTAGGCTCAGCTTCAGATTACCACAATAAAGGAAATACCAATAAAATGAGTCACATGAATTCGTTGGTTTCCCAGTGCTTATAAAGGTTTTGTTTACACTATACTGTAGTCTATTTAATGTACAATAGCACTATGTCTTAAATAATGTACATACCTTAAATAAAAATAGAAATACTTTTTTGCTAGGAAATACTAAAAAAAAAGTTTGTTTTTTCTTCCTTGCCATCTCCCAAACTCTTCAAGCCCAGGCTAAGGATTTTTCCCAACCACTGGCTGCATTTTACTTCAGTTTGTTTTGCCCATGACTTACCTTTCCAAGAAGGAAGCACTGCCCCAAAGTCTACTATGGACTTGTATGTAGCCTTAGATTGGGATCTTGAGAGATGAGGAGGTATTGGAAAAAAGAACTGAGGACAGGAACTGTTTAAAACTTTTTGCTAACAAAACATTCTAACCCAGTTAATACATTTGAGTAATTGACATTTCAAGTGAAATTTATAATAACTGCTCATTGCCTTTTCATTTTCCAAGCAGCAGGTGCCTAGTCCAGAGTGTTCCTTAAATATCAAATTTCTGACACATAATTGTGCTTACATGTGCTTCATAGCAGAATCAGACAGGCTCCTTCTGTCAAACTGAAAAGAAGGCCCTTACTTGACATGCCAGGAAGTTTTGCCTGAGGAAACTCAAGGACTCAAGAAGGCTCCCAGTGTTGGCCAAGCTCACATGGCAAGTATGGAATAGAACCTCAAAGGGTCTGGGTTTGCAGAAGCCAAAGTTGGGTGGGTGCAGCCTCTTGGGCTGTCTTTCTCCCAGTGTGACACATCAGAGAAGCCTCAGTGCTAGTCATGGAACTTCTCTGGTGGCTCAGATGGTAAAGAATCTGAATGCAATGTGGGAGACCTGGGTTTGATCCCCAGGTTTCATGAAACTCTTACCAAAATTGTAATAGTGACCATATCTATCACCTCTAAAAGCCTTTTTATTCCACTTTTTATAGCTTTCCTCTCTACACAATCCCATCCCGATCCCTAGGCAACCACTGATCTGCTTTCCCTAATTATAAATTAATTTTAATTCTGTTGAAAATAAAATGAATAGAATCACACACTATATTCTAGGTTTGTATCTTTTTTTTAAATTCAGTATGATTATTCTGAGTTTTTTAGATGCTGTTGTTCAAAGCAAAAACATTTCTTTTTCTTATTGTGTAGTATTTCTTTCTTCTTCATGGATCAATTCCTTGTCGTGGAGAAGGGCCTTGCTTAACACAATGAAGCTATGAGCCATGTTGTGCAGGGCAACCAAAGATAGATGGGTCATATTGAAGAGTTCTGACCAAATGTGGTCCACCGGAGAAGGAAATGGCAACACACACCAGTATTTTTGCCTGAAGAACCCCATGGGCAATATGAAAAAGCAAAAAGTTATGACACTGTAAGATGAGCTCCGCAGGGCGGAATGTGTCCAATATGCTACTGAGCAAGAACAGAGGGCAATTACTAATAGCTCATGAAAGACTGAAGTGGCTGGGCCGAAGCAGAAACAACACTCAGTTGTGGATGTGTCTGGTGGTGAAAGTAAAGTCTGATGTTGTAAAGAGAATATTGCATAAGAACCTAAGATGTTAGGTCCATGAGCCTGTGTGCATGCTAAGCCACTTCAGTTGTGTCCGACTTTGTGACGCTATGGACTCTAGCCCGCCAGGCTCCTCTGTCCATGGGATTCTCCAGGAAAGAATACTGGAGTGGGTTGCCATGTCTTCTTCCAGGGGAATCTTCCCAACCCAGGGATCAAACCCACATCTCTTATATCTCCTGCATTGGCAGGCGAGTTCTTTACCACTAGCACCACCTGGGAAGCCCCATCAGGTCCATGAATCAAGATAATTTGGATGTGGTCAAACAGAAGATGGCAAGAGTGAACACTGACATCTTAGGGATCAGTGAACTAAAATTGACAAGAATGGGCTAACTTAATTCAAATGACCACTATATCTACTACTGTGGTCAAGAATCCCCTAGAAGAAATGGAGTAACCCTCATAATCAACAAAAGAGTCCAAAATGAAGTACTTGGGGTGCACGTGTCTCTTTCAGATCTGGTTTCCTCGGTGTGTATGCCCAGAAGTGGGATTGCTGGGTCATATGGCAGTTCTATTTCCAGTCCAGATCTGAAAGAGACACGTGCACCCCAATGTTCATCACAGCACTGTTTATAATAGCCAGGACATGGAAGCAACCTAGATGTCCATCAGCAGACGAATGGATAAGGAAGCTGTGGTGCATATACACCATGGAATATTACTCAGCCATTAAAAAGAATTCATTTGAATCAGTTCTAATGAGATTGATGAAACTGGAGCTGATTATACAGAGTGAAGTAAGCCAGAAAGATAAAGACCAATACAGTATACTAATGCATATATATGGAATTTAGAAAGATGGTAACGATAACCCTATATGCAAAACAGAAAAAGAGACACAGATGTACAGAACAGACTTTTGGACTCTGTGGGAGAAGGCGAGGGTGGGATGTTTCAAGAGAACAGCATCGAAACATGTATATTATCAAGGGTGAAACAGATCACCAGCCCAGGTTGGATGCATTAGACAAGTGCTCGTGGCTGGTGCACTGGGAAGACCCAGAGGGATCGGGTGGAGAGGGAGGTGGGAGGGGGGATCAGGATGGGGAATACATGTAAATCCATGGCTGATTCATGTCAATGTATGGCAAAAACCACTACAATATTGTAAAGTAATTAGCCTCCAACTAATAAAAATAAATGGAAAAAAATAATTAAAAAATTTAAAAGAAAATGCAGTACTTGGGTGCAACCTCAAAAGCAAAAGAATGATCTCTGTTCATTTCCAATGCAAACCATTCAACACCACAGTAATCCAAGTCCATGCCCCAACCATGCCAAAGAAGCTGATGATGACCAATTCTATGAATACCTACAATGCCTTCTAGAACTAACTCAAAAAAAAAGATGTCCTTTTCATCATAGGGGATTGGAATGCAAAGTAGGAAGTCAAGAGATATCCAGAATAACAGGCAAGTTTGGGCCTGGAGTATAAAATGAAGCAGGGCAAAGGCTAACAAGTTTTGCCAAGCAAACACAACGGTCATAGCAAACATCTTTTTCCAATATTCCAAGAGATGACTCTACACAACGACATCACCAGATGGTCAATACCAAAATCAGACTGATTATATTTTTGCAGCCAAAGATGGAGAAGCTCTATGCAACCAGCAAAAACAAGAGCTCCTTATTGCAAAATTGAAGCATAAGCTGAAGAAAGTAGGGAAAACAACTAGGCCATTCAGGTATGACAGAAATCTAATTCCTTATGATTACACAGTGGAGGTGATGAATAGATTCAAGGAATTAGTTCTTGTAGACAGAGTGCCTGAAGAACTATGGATGGAGGTTTGCAATACTGTACAGGAAGCAGTGACCAAGACCATACTTTAAAAAAAAAAAAAAAAAAAAAAAAACGAAGGAGAAGAAATGCAAGAAGGCAAAGGAAGATTTAAAAGTAGTTGAGGAAAGAGAAGCAAAAGTCAAGGAAGGAGAGGAAAGATATACTCACCTGCAAGCAGAGTTCCTGAGAATAACAAGGAGAGATAAGATGGCCTTCTTAAATGAACGATGCAAAGAAATAGAAGAAAACAATAGAATAGGAAACACTGGACTCCAAGAAGACTGGAGATAGCAAGAAAATAGTTCATTCAAGGATGGACACGATAAGGGACAGAAATGGTAAGAACCTAACAGAAATTTAACTGATTAACAGGATGTGCCAAGAATACACAAAAGAGCTATACAAGAAAGATCTTAATTACCCAGATAACCACAGTGGTGTTGTCACTCACCTAGAGCCAGAAATCCTAGAGTGTAAAGTGGGCCTTTAGGAATTACTATTACAAACAAAACTAGTGGAGGTGACAGAATTCCAGCTGAGCTATTTTAAATCTTAAAAGATGATGCTGTTAAAATGTTGAACTCAATATGTCAGCAGATTTAGAAAACTCAGCAATGGCCAGAGGACTGGAAAAAGCCAGTTTTCATTCCAGTCCCAAAGAAAGGCAATGCCAAGAATGTTCAAACTAACATACAGTTGCACCCATTTCACATGCTAGCAAGATCATGCTCAAAATTCTTCCAGACAGACTTCAGCAGTACATGATCAAGAATTTCCACATGTATAAGCTGGGTTTTGAAGAGGCAGAGGAACCAAAGATCAAACTGTCAACATTCACTGAATCATGGAGTTAGCAAGGGGGTTCCAGAAAATAAAAATCTGTTTCCTCTTCATTGACTGTTCTAAAGCCTTTGACTATATACCTTCCTTGTCTCCTAAGAAACCTGTATGTGGCTCAAGAATCAACAGTTAAAACTGAAGCTAATAGGTCCTTTCAAAATTTAAAACAAAAACAGTATTTTCCATGACAAACTATAACAAAACTGCCTAACATAAAAGAGAGAGAATTCTAAAAGCAGCAAGAAAAAAAAGTTTTATATATAGATAACTCCTTCAGAAAGGCTATAATCAAAGCCTACAAATAACAAATGTTGGAGAGGATATGGAGAAGAAGGGCACCCTTGTACACCATTGATGAAAATGTAAATTCTGAAGACACTATGGACTTATAGAGGTTCCTCAAAAAACTAAAAATAGAACCACCATGCATCCATATGATCCAATAATTCCACTCCTGTTTTCTGTATCAAGTTTCCACTTTGAAAAAATGAATACACCAATTTTAAAAGATACATGACCCTCAATGTTCATAACAACACTATTTAAAAGACTGAGACAATGGATTATTTGGATTAAGAAATGTGATATGTTTATATAAAATGAAATATCATTGAGCCATAAAAATAGAATGAAATTCTGCCATTTGCAGCAATCTAGATGGACCTAGAAATTATGCTTACTGAAATAAGTCAGAGTAAGGCAAAACCTGTATGTATTACATATGTGGAATCTAAAAAATTATACAAGTGAATATATATGCAAAACAGAAACATACTCACAGACATAGAAAACAAATTGTGGTCATCAAAGGGGTGAATGGAGGTGGGAAGGACAAATCAGGAGTACAGGGTTACATATAGAAACCTCATTATAAAATTTATAAGCAGAAGGATACACTGTATAGCATAAGGAGTCATAGCCATTATCTTCTAATAGCCTATAATGGAGTAGACCCTTTCTGAAACGTGTGATAGAGTTGTTTTGATTTGCATTCATCTAATTATTGGTGACACTGAGCATCTTTTCAAGTACCTCTTAGCCATCCGTATGCATTCTTTGGAAAATGTCTACTTACGTCTTCTGCTCATTGCCTAATCAGATTGGTGTTTTGTTTTGTTTTTAACATTGAGTTGTCAGAGCTGTTTGTATATTTTTATATTAACCTCTTTTTAGTCACATTATTTGCAAACATTTTCTCCCAGTCTGTAGGATGTCTTTTTTTTTTTTTGGGGGGGGGGTCATTGGTTTACTTTGCTGTTCAAAAGTTTTTAATTTTAACTAGATCTGGAATGTTCATTTTTGCTTTGTTTCTTGGTTGGCTGTGTTTTATCTTTTAGCACTTTGAATATATCACCATACTCTCTGGGCTTGAAAGATTTCTGCTGAGAAATAGCCTTATATAGCTTAAGGAGTTATCTATATATAAAACTTTTCTTCTTGCTGCTTTTAGAATTCTCTCTCTTTTATTTTAGGCAGTTTTGTTATAATTTGTCATGGAAAATACTGTTTTTGTTTTAAATTTTGAAAGGACCTATTAGCTTCATGAACTTGGATGTCCAAATCTTTCCCTAGATTTAGGAAGGTCATAGCCATTAGCTTTTTAAAATCAGTGTTCTGCCCCTTTCCCCTTCTTTTCTCCTTCTGGGACAGCAATAATTAGCAGATTGTCCCTTTCTGTGGTATACCATAATTCCCATAACATTTCTTTAATCTTTTCAGTATTTTTTTTTCTTTTTGCTCTTATGTTGGGTAACTCCAATGATATGACACATCTGCTAGTTCACTAATTCTTTTCCCTCTTTGATTGAATCTGCTTTTGAAGCTCTCTATTGAATTCTTTTTATTCTTTGCAGACTCATCAAGAAAAAATGAAAGAAGAATAAAATCAATAAAATTAGAAATGAAAATGAAGAAATCACAACAGACAACACAGAAATACAAAGGATCATAAGAGACTACTATGAACAATTATATGCCAATAAAATGGACAACTTGGAAGAAATAGACAAATTCTTAGAAAATGATAACCTTCCAAAACTGAACCATGGAGAAATAGAAAATATTAACAGATGATCACAAGCACAGAAATTGAAACTGTAATAAAAAATCTTCCAACAAAGAAAAGCCCAGGACAAGATGGCTTCACAGGTGAATTCTACCAAAAATTTAGAGAAGAGCTAACACCTATCTTACTCAAACTCTTCCAGAAAATTGCAGAGGAAGGTAAACTCCAAAGCTCATTCTATGAGGCCATCAACACCCTATTACCAAAATCGAATAAAGATGCCACAAAAAAAGAAAACTACAGACCAATATGGGGGTTTACCTTATGGCTCAGATGATAAAGAACCTGCCTGCAATGTGGTAGACCTAGGTTTTATCCCTAAGTTGGGAAGATCTCCTGGAGAAGGGAGAGGCTACCCACTTCAATATTCTAGCCTGGAGAATTCCATGGACTATATATTCCATAGGGTTGCAAAGAGTCAGACATGACTGAGCGACTTTCACTTTCACAGGGCAATATCACTGATGAATATGGATGCAAAAATCCTCAACAAAATTCCAGCAAACAGAATTCAGAATATATTAAAAAGATCACACATCATGACCAAGTGGGCTTTATCCCAGGAATGCAAGGATTCTTCAATATTTGAAAGTCAATCAAAGTGATACAGCACATTAACAAATTGAAAGATAAAAACCATATGATTATCTCAATAGATGCAGAGAAAGCCTTTGACAAAATTCAACACCAATTTGTGAAAAAAAGCTTGAGAAAGCAGGCATAGCAAGAACATACCTCAACATACTAAAAGCCATATATGACAAACTCACAGCAAACATTATCCTCAGTGGTGAAAAATTGAAAGCATTTCCTCTAAAATCAGGAATAAGAAAAATGTGCACACTCTCACCACTACTATTCAACATAGTTTTGAAAGCCATAGCCACAGCAATCAGAGAAGAAAAAGAAATTTAAAAATCCAGATTGGAAAAGAAGAAGTAAAACTCTCACTGTTTGCAGATGACATGGTGCTCTACACAGAAAACCCTAAAGATACCACCAGAAAATTACTAGAGCTAATCAGTGAATATAGTAAAGTTGCAGGATATAAAATTAATAAACAGAAATCCCTTTCATTCCTATACACTAACAATGAGAAAACAGAAAGAGAAATTAAGGGGGAAATCCCATTCACCATTGCAACAAAAAGAATTAAATACTTAGGAATAAATTTATGTAAAGAAAGAAAAGACCTCTATGCAAAGAACTATAAAACACTGATGAAAGAAATCAAGGATGACAGAAATAGATGGAGAGATATACCATGATACTGGATTGGAAGAATCAATATAGTGAAAATGATTTGTATACTACTCAAAGCAATTTACAGATTCAATGCAATCCCTATGAAACTACCAACAGCATTTTTCACAGAACTAGAACAAATGATCTCACAATTTGTATAGAAACACAGAAAAACTTCAAATAGACAAAGCAATCTTAAGAATGAAGAAGGGAACTGGAGGAATCAACCTGCCTGACTTGAGACTATACTGCAAAGATACAGTCATTAAGACAGTATGGTACTGACACAAAGATAGAAATATAGATCAGTGGAACAAAAAAGAAAGCCTGGATATAGATCCACACTCCTATGGACACCTTATCTTTGACAAAGGAGGCAAGAATATACAATGGAGAAAAGACAATTTCTTTAACAAGTGATGCTGGTCAATTATGTGTAAAAGAATGAAACTAGAACACTTACTAACACCATACACAAAAATAAACTCAAAATGGATTAAAGATCTAAATTTAAGACCAGAAACTATGAAACTCTTAGAAGAAAACATAGAACATTCTCCAACATAAATCACAGCAAGATCCTCTATGACCCACCTCCCAGAGTAATTGAAATAAAAGCAAAAATGAACAAATAGGACCTTATTAAACTGCAAAGCTTTTGCACAATGAAGGAAACCTTAAGCAAGGTGAAATCACAGCCTTCAGAATGGGAGAAAATAATTGCAAATGAAACAACTGACAATGAATTAATCTCCAAAGTATACAAACAGCTCACACAGCTCAATACCAGAGAAATAAACGACTTAATCAAAAAGTGGATCAAAGAACTAAACAGATATTTCTCCAAAGAAGACATACAGATGGCTAACAAACACATAAAAATATGTTCAACATCACTTATTATTAGATAAATGCAAACCAAAACAAGAGTGGGGTTCCATCTCATGCTGGTCAGAATGGCCACCATCAAAAAGTCTATAAACAATAAATGCTGGAGAGGGTGTGGAGAAAAGGGAACCCTCTTACACTGTTGGTGGGTATGCAAACTAATACAGCCTCTATGGAGAACAGGGTGGGGATTCCTTAAAAAACTGGAAATAGAATTGCCATACGACCCAGCAATCCCAGTACTGGGCATGCACACTAAGGAAACCAGAATTGAAAGAGACACACATGTACCCCAATGTTCATTGCAGCACCTACAATATCTAGGACATGGAAGCAACCCAGATTTCCATCAGCAGAGGAATGGATAAAAAAGTTGTGGTACTACACCCAAAGGAATATTATTCAGCTATAAAAAAGAATACATTTGAGTCAGTTCTAATGAGATGGATGAAACTGGAGCCTATTATACAGAGTGAAGTAAGTCAAAAAGAGAAACACCAATACAGTAATATTAAGGCATCTATAAGGAATTTAGAAAGATGGTAACAATGACCCTATATTCAAAACAGTAAAAGAAACTAGGATATAAAGAACAGACTTTTGGACTATGTGGGAGAAGACGAGGGTGGGATAATTTGAGAGAACAGCATTGAAACATGTATATTACCATACATGAAATAGATGACCAGTCCAGGTTTGATGCATGAGACAGGGCACTCAGGGCTGGTGCACTGGGACGACCCTGAGGGATGGGATGAGGAGGGAGGTGGGAGGGGGGTTCAGGATGTGGGGACACATGTAGCCCTATGGCTGATTCATGTCAATGTATGGCAAAAACCACCACATTGTAATTAGCCCCCAATTTAAATAATTAAATTAATTTAAAAAATAAAAAAAGCAAACAAAAAGATATACCTGGAAAAAGAAGGCAAGTATGGGCTTGGAGTACAAAATGAAGCAGCACAAATGCTAGCAGTTTTGTCAAGAGAATGTCATAATAAAGGGTAGCAAATGTCATAGCAAAAGGGTCATAGCAAACACCCCCTTCCAACAATAAAAGAGATGACTCTACACATGGACATTACCACATAGTCAATACTGAAATCAGATTGAGTATATGCTTTGCAGCTGAAGATGCAGAAGCTCTATAAAGTGAACAAAAACAAGACCTGGACCTGACTGTAGCTCAGATCATAAGCTCCTTATTGCAAATTTCAGGCTTAAATTTAAGAAAGTAGGGAAAACCTCTAGACCATTCAGGTATGACCAAAATTAAATCCCTTATGATTACAGAGTGTAAGTAACAAACAGATTCAAAAAAGTAGATCTAGTAGACAGAGTACCTGCAGAACTATGGACGGAGGTTCATAACATTGTACAAGTGGTGGTGATCAAAAGTATCCTCAAGAAAAAGAAATACAAGAAGTCAAAGTGTTTGTCTGAGGAGGCCTTACAAATAGCTGAAAAAAGAAAAGAAACTACAGGCAAATAAGGAAGAGAAAGATATATCCAACTTAATGCAGAGTTCCAACGCATAGCATGGAGAGATAAGAAAGCCTTCTTAATGAACAATGCAATGAAACAGAGGAAAACAATAGAATTGGTAAGACTAGAGACCACTTCAAGAAAACTGGAGATACCAAGGGAACATTTCATGCAAAGATGCACACAATAAAAGACAAAAATGGCAAGGACCTAAGAGAAGCAGAAGAGATTAAGAAAAGGTGGCAAGAATATACAAAGAACTATACAAAAATGTCTTAGTGACATGGATAACCATGATGTCACAAACCTAGAGCCATACACCCTGGTGTGTGAAGTCAAGTGGGCCTTAGGAAGCATTACTATGAACACAGCTAGTGGAGGTGATGATATTCCAGATGACCTATTACAAATCCTAAAAGATGATGCTGTTAAAGTGCTGAATTCAATATGCCAGCAAATTTGGAAAACTCAGCAGTTGCCATTGGACTGGAAAAGGTCAGTTTTCATTCCAATTCCAAAGAATACTAAAACTTCATTTGACAACAAAATTGCAATCATTTCACATGCTAGCAAGATAACACTCAAAATGCTTCAATCTAGGCTTCAAAGTACATGAACTGAGAACTTCCAGATGTTTAGAAAAGGCAGAGGAACCAGAGATCAAATTGCTAACATCCACTGGATCATTGAAAAAGCAAGAGAATTCCAGAAAAAACATCTACTTCTGCTTCATTGACTTTGCTAAAGCCTTTGACTGTGTGGATCACAACAAACTGTGGAAAATTCTTAGAGATAGGAATACCAGACCACCTTACCTGTCGCCTGAGAAACCTGTATGCAGGTCAAGAAAAAAGAGATACTACTGGAAATGAAACAACAGACTGATTCAAAATTGAGGAGGGAGTACATAAAGGCTGTATAGTCTCACCCTGCTTATTTAACTTCTATTCAGAGTACATCATGTGAAATGATGGGTTGGATGAACCACAAGCTGGAATCAAGATTGCCAGGAGAAATACCAATAATGTCAGATACATAGATTATGTCGCTCTAACGGTAGAAAGCGAAGAGGAACTAAAGAGCCTCTTGATGAAGGTGAAAGAGGAAAGTGGAAAAACTGGCTTAAAAATTAACATTCAACACATGTACACCTGTGGCTGATTCATGTCAATGTATGGCAAAAAAACAGCACAATATTGTAAAGTAATTAGCCTCCAATTAAAATAAATAAACTGATTTTTAAATTAACATTCAAAAAACAAAGATCATGGCATCCTGTTTCACCACTTCATGGCAAATAGATGGGGAGAAAATGGAAACAGTGAGAGACTTTATTTTCTTGGGCTCCAAAATCATTGTGGATGGTGACTGCAACAATGAAATTAAAATACACTTGCTCCATGGAAGAAAAGCTATGACAAACCTAAACACCATATTTAAAAGCAGAGGCATCACTTTGCCTACAAAGGTCTGTATAGTCAAAGCTAGTTTTTCCAGTAGTCATGTATGGATGTGAAAGTTGGACCATAAAGAAGGCTGAGCACCAAAGAATTGATGCGTTCAAACTGTGGTTCTAGAGAAGACTCTTGATAGTCCCTTGGGCAGCAAGGAGATCAAACCAGTCATTCCTAAAAGAAATTGACCCTGAATATTCTTTGGAGGGACTGGTGCTGACTCTGAAGCTCTAATAGTTTGGCCACCTGATGCAAAGAGCCAGTTAACTGGAAAAGACTCTGATGCTGGGAAAGACTGAAGGCAGGAGAATTCTCCAGGCCAGAATACTGAGCGGGTAGCTGTTCCATTCTCCAGGGAATCTTCCCAACCCAGGAATTGAACCCATATCTCCCACATTGCAGGTGGATTCTTTACCAGCTGAGCCACCAGGGAAGCCCAAGAATATTGGAGTGGGTAGCTTCTCCCTTCTCCAGGGTATCTTTCCAATCCAGGAATCAAACCAAGGTCTCCTGCTTTGCAGGTGGATTCTTTACCAGCTGAGCTACCAGTGAAGCCCATTTAGGCCTAGGTCTATAATGCATTTTGAATTTATTTTATTCATGATATAAGAAAATATTCTAATTTCATTAATTTACATGTAGCTGTCCAACTTTCCCAGCACCATTAATGAAGACACATTCTTTTCTAAATTGCATATTTTTCCTACTTTCTCATGAATTGACTATAATTGTGTGTTTACTTCTGGGCTTTCCATTACGTTCTATCAATATGTAAGTTTTTGTGGCAATATCATACTGTTTTGATTACTGTGGCTTTGTAATATAGTCTTAAATCAGATTGCATGATTAGCTTTGTTCTTTTATAAAAAAAATTTTTTTTTTGGTTATTCAGGTTCTTTTGTGATTCCATATAAGTTTTAGAACTATTTGTCCTTGTTGGTGAAAGTGCCTTGGATGTTTTGATAGGGATTGCATTAAATCTGTAGATTTCTTTGGGTAGTATGGCCATTTTAACAATATAAATTATTCCAATTTATAAACATAGTATACTTTTCAATTTCATTGCATCATCTTCAATTTACTTCATCAATGCTTTATAGTTTTCAGAGTACAGATCTTTCACTTCCTTTGAAAAGTTTATTTCTATGTATTTTGCTATTTTTGTTATAATTTTAAATGCAATTGTTTTCCTGTTTTCTATTTCTGATAGTCCATTATTAGTGTAAAGGAATGCAACAAATTTCTATACATTAATCTTGTATTCTGAAACATTACTGAATTCATTTATTAGTTCTAACAGGTTTTTGGTGGAGACTTTAGTCTTTCTTATATAAATTATGCAATCTGAAAATAGTGACATTTTTATTTCTTCCTTTCAAACTTGGATGTCTTTTATTGTTTTTTTCTTGTCTGATTGCTGTAGCTAAGACTTCCAATGTTATTCAGATACTACTTCCAATACTAAATAAAAATTCTGACAATGTCCTTGTCTTGTTCCTGGTTTTTGAGGAAGAGCTTTCTGCTTTTCATGGCTAAGTATGATTTTAGCTGTGGGCTTTTCAGAAATGGCCTTTATTATGTATAGTTATGTTCTCTCTATATCAACTTTAATGATAAGTTTTTTCATGAGTGAATGTTGATTTTTCTCAAATTTTCTTTTGCCTATTGAGATGATTTTTATCCTTTCATTTGATTATGTGGTATATAACATCGATTGATTTGCAGATACTGAACCATATTTAAATCCCTGGAACAAATCTCACTTGATTATGTTGTATGATTCTTTTCACATATTGTCAAATTTCCTTTTCTATTATTTTGTTGAGAGTTGCAACTATATTCATGAGAGATATTGGCCTATAATTTTCTCTTTCTGTATTGTCTTTATTAAGTTTTAGTATCAGGGTAATGCTGGCTTCGAGAATGAATTTGGAAATCTTATATTCTCTTCATTTTTGTGGAATAGTTTGAGAACTATAGGTATTAGCTCTTTTTTGATGTTTGGTAGAATTGCCCTTTGAAGTCATCTGGTACTGGACTTTCATTTCACTGGAAGTTTTTCCAGATTGCATATTTCTTCTTAATTTAATCTTGGAAGATTTTGTGTTTATAGAATTTACCCATTACTAGGTTCACCAATTTGTTGGCATATATCAGTTTGCAGTGTACTCACGACTTTTTGTCTCTCTCTGATATAGTTTGTTATTTCTCCTCTTTTCTTATTTGATGTGTTTGAATCCTCTCACTTTTTCTCTTCATGAGACTGACTAAAGACTTGTTAAGACATTGTTCATTGGTTTTACAGTTGCATCTTATTTAGCCTGCACATATTTGTATTTTTCCCATTTTCTTTCCAATAATTAATTTCCAGTTTCATCATTGTGATCAGAAAAATAAAATGTTGAATATAACTTCCATCTTCTTAAATTTGTTGAGACTGATTTTGTAACCTAGCAAGTGATCTATCCCGGAGAATGTTCCATGTGCACTTGAAAAGAGTGTGTATTCTGCTGTTTGGGGGTGAAATATTCTACATATATATATATATATTAAATTTAATTGATTTAATGTGTCACTTAAAGCTACTGTTTCTTAGTTTGTTTTCTGTCTAGATGATTTGTCTATTGATGTTACTGAGGTATCAAAGTCCCCTATTGTTATGTTATTTTTACTTTCTCCCTTTATGTCTATTAATATATATATATATATATATTAGGTGTATATATGTCCATGAGCCATATTTCCTTTTGTTGTTCCCTTTATCACTATATAATGACCTTTTCTTATCTTCTGTTATAAACTTTGTTTTAAAGTACAGTAAGTCCCCTATACACAAGTGAGTTCCCTTCCAAGAGCAGGTTTATAAGTACAATTTGTTCATAAGTCCAACAATGTTAGTTTAAGTACTCAACTAACACAATCTGCTACTTAGTACTGTATTGTAATAGGTTATAATACTTTTCACACAAGTAATGCATAAAAAACAGCTTTTAATCTTATAGTACAGTACCTTATAAAGTACAGTAGTGCAGTACAATAGCTGGCCTACAGAGGCTAGCATTGGGTGAACAAGTTAGAGTGAGGAAGAGTCTAGAAGAGTGAGGGGAGGTGGGAGATGGTAGAGTTGAAGGGTCATCAGCAATAAGAGACAGAGGGCAAACTGCAGTCTCACTCATGCCTGACATTGATGTCACAGGTTCCGGTTCCTTTCTGGATTCAATTCTATCTACCCTCTTGAAAAAAATGATCTAGAGATGTTTGGATGGTACTGTACTAGGTACATCACTGCTGCTTTTATGCTTGCTTCTGAACATCTTTGGCTTGAAATAAAGATACTGCGTTACTGTACTCTGCACAGTACTGTACAGTACACGAAAACACAACTACTTATAGAAGATGCACACACATGACAATGTATGCCGACACATGAACTAACTAACGTGATTGGATATGCAAACACATGTTTGCATCTTTGAAAGTTTGCAGCTTGAAGGGTCTTATTAGAGGACTTACTGTATATATTTTCTGATATGAGTTTTGCTACCCTAATTTCCACTTGTATTAAATTTCTTGTTTCATCTCTCACTCTCAGTCTGTGTGTGTCTTCAGCTTTTAAGTGTATTTCTTACAAGTAGCACATCAATGGGTCCTTCTTAATCATTTCAGCCAGCCTATGCCTTTTGCTTGGAGTATTTATTCCATGCACATTAAAGTGATTATGGATATGTATTACTGATTTCCATTTAATTGTTTTCTGGTTGTTTTGTAGTTTTTCTCTGCAATTTTATTCTTCTTCTACTTTAATCCCTGCATTCAGATGATTTTATTTGTAGTATGCTTGTGTTCCTTTCTCCCTAGTTTTAGTGTATCTATTGTAGGTTTTTGATTTGTAGTTATGGTTACAATGGGGTTCATATATTGATCTATATCTACTTGTAAATTGATAGTCCTTTGAGTTAAAACACATCTAAAACATCTATATTTTACTCCCCTCTCCTATTTGTGTTTTTATTGTCATATTTTACATCTTCATGTTAATCCTTTAATTGTTTATTGTACTTAGAGTTGGTTTTACATTTTAACAATCTTCATGAGAGCATATTTAAATGGTTGATACAGAACATTTACTCTATACTTCCTTTTTGTTGTGGGATATTTTCTTTCCTCTAGATTCTTACTCATTTTGTACCCTTTTCCACTTAGAAAATACCCTTTAACATTTCTTTTAGGGTTTGGTTTAGTATTGATGAACTTTTTAGATTTTGTTTATCTGAGAAGTTCTTTATTTCTCCTTCAATATGAATAATGGCCTTGCTGGGTAGAGTATCCTGCATTGTGGGCTTTTTTCTTTCAAGAACTTTAAATATATCATGCTACTGTCTTCTTGCTGGTAAAGTTTCAGGAGGAAAACAAAATCACTTAACATCCTTATGGAAGATTCCCTTGTATGTGACTCTTGTGTTTCTTGATGCCTTTAGAATTCTCTCTTTAACTTTTGCCATTTTAACTATATGTCTTTGTGTATGGGACTCTCTGTGCTTCCTATATATGTACATCTGTTTATTTCTTCAGTTTTGGGGTGTTTTCAGCCATGATTTCCTCAAATTCACTTTGATTCCTTTCTCTCTCCTCCTTCTGGGACCTTAGTAATTGTGAATGTTGGTATGCTTAATGTTGAAATGAAGAAAAGCTAAAAGCAAAAGAGAAAAGGAAAGATATTCCCATTTGAATGCAGAGTTCCAAAGAATAGCCAGGAGAGATAAGAAAGCCTTCCTCAGTGATCAGTGCAAAGAAATAGAGGAAAACAACAGAATGGATAAGACTAGAGATCTCTTGAAGAAATTTAGAGATACCAAGGGAACATTTCATGCAAAGATGGGCTCGATAAAGCACAGAAATGGTATGGACCTAACAGAAGCAGAAGATATTAAGAAGAGGTGGCAAGAATACACAGAAGAACTGTACAAAAAAGATCTTAACGACCCAGATAATCACAATGGTGTGATCACTCACCTAGAGCCAGACATCCTGGAATGTGAACTCAAGTGGGCCTTAGAAAGGATCACTGTGAACAAAGCTACTGGAGGTGATGGAATTCCAGTTGAGCTATTTCAAATCCTGAAAGATGATGCTGTGAAAGTGCTGTACTCAATATGCCAGCAATTTTGGAAAACTCAGCAGTGGCCACAGGACTGGAAAAGGTCCATTCTCATTCCAATCCCTAAGAAAGGCAATCCCAAAGAATGCTCAAACTACTGCACAATTGCACTCATCTCACACTCTAGTAAAGGAATGCTCAAAATTCTCCAAGTCAGGCTTCAGCAATATGTGAACCAAGAACTTCCAGATGTTCAAGCTGGTTTTAGAAAAGGCAGAGGAACGAGAGATCAAATTGCCAATATTCGCTGGATCATAAAAAAAGCAAGAGAGTTCCAGAAAAACATCTATTTCTGCTTTATTGACTATGCCAAAGCCTTCAACTGTGTGGATCACAATAAACTGTGGAAAACTCTGAAGGACATGGGGATACAAGACCACTTGACCTGCTTCTTGAGAAACCTTTATGCAGGTCAAGGAGCAACAGTTAGAACTGGACATGGAACAACAGACTGGTTCCAAATAGGAAAAGGAGTATGTCAAGGCCGTATATTGTCACCCTGCTTATTTAACTTATATGCAGAGTACATCATGAGAAACGCTGAGCTGGAAGAAGCTCAAGCTGGAATCAAGATTGCAGGGAGAAATATCAATAACCTCAGAGATGCAGATGACACCACCCTTATGGCAGAAAGTGAAGAGGAACTTAAAAGCCTCTTGAGGAAAGTGAAAGAGGAGAGTGAAAAAATTGGCTTAAAGCTTAACATTCAGAAAACTAAGATCATGGCATCTGGTCCCATCACCTCATGGGAAATAGATGGGGAGACAGTGGAAACAGTGTCAGACTTTATTTTTGGGGGCTCCAAAATCACTGCAGATGGTGACTGCAGCCATGAAATTAAAAGATGCTTACTCCTTGGAAGGAAAGTTATGACCAACCTAGATAGCATATTAAAAAGCAGAGACATTACTTTGCCAACAAAGGTCCATCTGGTCAAGGCTATGGTTTTTCCAGTGGTCATGTATGGATGTGAGAGTTGGACTGTGAAGAAAGCTGAGCGCCAAAGAATTGATGCTTTTGAACTGTGGTGTTGGAGAAGACTCTTGAGAGTCCCTTGGACTGCAAGGAGATCCAACCAGTCCATCCTGAAAGAGATAAGTCCTTAGTGTTCATTGGAAGGACTGATGCTGAAGCTGAAACTCCAATACTTTGGCCACCTCATGCAAAGAGTTGAGTCATTGGAAAAGACCCTGATGCTGGGAGGGATTGGGGGCAGGAGGAGAAGGGGACGACAGAGGATGAGATGGCTGGACATCATCATCGACTCCATGGGCATGAGTTTGAGTAAACTCCGGGAGTTTGTGATGGACAGGGAGGCCTGGCGTGCTGCAATTCATGGGGTCACAAAGAGTTGGACACGAGTGAGCTACTGAACTGAACTGAAGTGAAGTGAGAGGAATGTTCATGTGTCTCCTCTCTTTTCCTGTTCTTGTCGATTTGCCTACTCAGAAGGTCTTCCAATACATCTTGGAAGGTCTCTGGGCTTGTTGTAGGCCATGTGGTTTCAGGTCAGATCTTCCCTTTCTCCTGCAAGTACTTGTTCTCAAAGACTATAGTATACCCTAAAGTGCACAGTCTCAGGTTAATTGCGGGATTTTGATCCACTGCAGATGCTACTTCCAGGTTGATTGTCCCTTCTTTATTTACTCAATCTTCTGCTTTGATTTTTTTTTTTTTTGACCCACTTATGGCTTGCAAGTCTTTCTCCAGTGTATGATCTCAATCCTGACACAAGCGGCCCAGAGTGGCCACTTATTTGGGCTTATTTGCTCAGTTGTACTGTGAAAAGGGAGGGATACTAGAAACACCCCCAGCATGTGTGGGAATCGCTTTCTGTGACTGGACCACATGAGGGTTCGCCACAGCCCAAGATGGGCTGTGCATCTACCAGGGAAGTTGGTCCTGTTTTGGGGGACCCTCAGCAGAGATAAGCTGTTTGGGCTCCTAGCTAGGCCATGGAGGGGTTGCCACAGTCTTAGGTGTGTCATGTATTTCCCCAGGGGAGCTGGTCTTGTGTTGTGACATGTTTATCAGATCCAAGCCACTGAGGACACCAAGAAGCCATGGGACACCCAAGGGAGCTAATGGCTTGGCAGTAGATACGATCTCTGGGTCTAAGGCTGTAGAGGTCCCTTGCCTTGCATCTCTGGCAGTTGTGCACCTGCCTCTCTGGCTCTGGGAACACAGACCACAGCTGCATCGCCCCCTTTTGTATTCACTAGGGCATGGTCCTTTGTTCTGTGAGCCTGTCAGAAGTTAGAGTGCAGCATTAGAAGCTTCCTGTGTGAGTAATCTTTTGTTTCTCTGGCGGTCCCAGGATTTTCACTGTTCTGCCTCTGTTGTGTCACATTAGCCCCCTCAGAGTATCTTCATGGCATTCAGCCCCAATCCTTTGCCTAAGTACTGATCCCCACAGCCTGAGCCTCAGCACCCAACCCCCACTAGCTGCGGGCGGATGCAAGTGTATAAATTGCTTCTGAGCTGGAAATTGCCATTGGGCTCAATCTCTGGCTAAATCACACCACTCAGCCAAAAAACAATTCCTGCAAATTACAGTTCTAAATATGATAGCCCCCAAAATAATAGCTAAATAATGTGGGACAGGAGTAAAATCATTATGACCTCATAGTAACGAAATAATCCTTTACCAGTTTCAATAAAATTGCTAATTATAAAAATATCGTTACTTTATATTATTTCAAAATTATAAAACTATTTATTAAATGATACCACAAAAAAGTGAATCAAACAGCTGCAAATTAGAAAATGGACTATAAGATACATATTATAAAGGACTGTTATTGAGAACACATAGTACATTTTATCACAATCATAAGGAAAAAGCAGACAATTCAATAAGAAGATTGACAAAAAGACTTGGACAGAGAATTCACAAAAGAAGGGACTCCATGTATTCCCCATGTCAATGTATGGCAAAAACCACTACAATATTGTAAAGTAATTAGCCTCCAACTAATAGAAATAAGTGGGGAAAAAATTAAAAAATAAAGACAAAAAAAAGAAGGGACTCCAGCAGTATATAAACATATGATAAAGTGCTCAACATCACTAATCAAAGAAACACAAAGTTAAAGCACAAGAGTTTATATCATTTACAGACAACCATGTTAACTGAACTTAAAGTGTTGCAATACCATGCTTTGTCAAAGATGTGGTACAAAAGCAATTCTCAAAAACATTTGGTGGGAATGAAAATCTTACAACTGCTTTGGAAAACAGTTTGGCATTATCTTTCATATGTAAAGATACTTATGATGAAACTTACATCAATTTTATTCATAATATCTCACAAATTTAAGTAACCCAAATGTCTATAAATACTACAATGGATAAATTTGTTGCATTATTTTCATATAATGGATTATCTTACAGGAATGAACCTGAAGCAAATGCAATGCAACCTCTTGATTTACTCTTTAGAAGTTTAATGTTAAATGAAAGATCATAAAAAATACATACATTGTGATTCTGTTTGTATAAATCTCAAAAACAGACAAACATTTTTATTATTTAAGGATGCATAAGTAGGTTGGTAAAACCATTAAAACTGCAAGAAAATGATAGCTATAAAATTCAGGATAGACAATACTTCTTTAATAGGTGAGAGACAGATGTCATTGGGAATGAACAGATATAGGGAAGGCTTCTAGTGGTATTCTCAGTGTTCTATTTCTTGACCAGAGTGGTTGTTACTTTCTGTTTTATTCATTTTTTGGTATATGTGTTTCATTTCACAATAAAAGTTGCTTCTGAAAAAGAAGGAATATGTCAAAGAGAGAAAAAGGAGTAAGTAGAAATGATGACTTGATTGTTGTTGTTCGGTCACTCAGTCATATCTGACTCTGCAACCTCATGGATTGCAGAATGCAGGGCTCCTCTGTCCTCTACCATCTCCCGGAGTTTGCTCAAATTCATGTACATTGAGTTGGTCGTGCTATCTAATCATTTCATCCTCTGCAACCCTCTTGTCCTTTTGCCTTTCCCAGCATCAGTCTTCCCCAATGAGTCAGTTCTTTGCATCAAGTGGCCAAAGTATTGGAGCTTCAGTGTCAGTCCTTCCAATGAATATTCAGGGTTGATTTCCTTTAGGATTGACTGGTTTGATCTCATTGCAGGCCAAAGGATTCTCAAGAGTCTTCTCCAGCACAATTTCCCTGCAGGCAAGGGACTCTCAAGAGTCTTCTCCAGCACAACAATTCAAAAGCAGATCTTTTTTTTTAAGGGTAGTTCTTAAGTTTTTAACCACATATTATTTTCTTATCTGTGATATCTCCTGTGACTAAAGTATTATGATGAGATCTTTTATCATTTGGTTGACCTTTATATTTTACCATTTCTTCTTTAAATTGGTAAATTTTGTGCATTCTCAAAGACAATTTGTGTATATTTCAGATTGCTACCAAGAGGTAGCTTCTCCTTCTCATCTTACATCCAAAGGGAGGCTGTAAATCAATGCAGCCTACCTGCCTGGAGCCTAAGATGAACCATCATTATGGTGGAAGAAATGGAAAGCTTTGTGTTATTAGTGTCACAACCAAACTCCTATATAAAGTGAGCAGTTATAGCTTCTTGGTATATATCTTTCATTGTCTTTATTCATGCTATTTCTTTTTCGTGAATTACTCTTCTCCTATTCTCTACAAATTCACCAGACCCCAATTTCAACAGCATCTTCTAAGGCATTTCCTATCTTGATAGCTAGAATCAATAATTTACTCAAGTTCACAGATTCATTGATAGAGCCATTATTTATAACTTTATTACTATTTTGAAATAGTAACTAGTTTGAAAAATACTGTCTATGTGAATCATTTTAAAGGTCATCCCATATAAGAACTGTTCTGTGTTTTCATAGATTATATGTTTGACATCCATATTAAGTATATTTTCTTATTTTATGTATTTCCATTGCTTTGGAATTCTGGGACCTTATAGACCATGTGAGAGACTGACCATCCCAGGGCTAGTCCTTTCTTAGCAATTACAAAGGGTTTAGCCTTTTACATACAAAGCAAACAATACTGTCTATAGCTTCAACCACCTCCTTATCTAAGTTTCACATATCAAACCAATATTTCCTCTGCCTTAAATCATCCCAGGGCTAGGTACAAGATGACTAGAGATCACTTCTCTAGCCCAAAGCCTACAGGAATTGTTGAAACTCCCTAATCGTAAACTGTTTCCTCCACAGTACCTTGCCTTTCCAACAGAAATTCCAACACGGTCTCTGGTCTGTACTTTATCCCTGTTCTTGTCTTCTGCCACCTGCCCAAAACCTACCACTTTCCTAGTGACTCTGTGTGGCATGCAGTGACCACTTCCCTGGGACATGTGAGTGAAATAAACTTCTTCCTCTCAAGCCTCATTCTCATTTCCTCCTGTGCCACGCTGTGCCACATGTGCAACATGCATGTATTCTGAACAAGAATGTATCATAAGTCCTTATAAAACTCCACTAAAACAGGGAATTTGCTCTTTTTAAAAAGGGATTTCATGATCATAAAATCATCAAGCAGTTTTCAGGTCTAGATTTTTGATCAACCATATGCCTTGCCCTTCAGTCTCTCTCTAGAATATTTTGAAATAAAACATTTGTAAGTATGAAAACCAACAATCTCTTAATATTATAAAAGAACTTGGAAGGGTTTGCCAATTGATAAGAGATTTCAAGAATCATTTCAAAGAGAGAAATCTGATTTCAGTGGATTGATAATAAAACAGGCAGAGATTATCATTGCCTAAAATAAGTTATAAGAAAGAAATCTGATTTAAGTGGGTTTATAATAAAACAGGCAGAGATTATCATTGCCTAAAATATGCTATAAGAAAAGGTTCTAGTCCATATGACCAATGAAACTTGGGAGAAGCTAAGGTTTAGCAAGTATGGTAGATGTTGTTACACTTTATACTTTAATTCCCAGAAAGCTCACAGTGCTTTGTGGACTGCAATTGCTATATCTGATCCATCTACTTTTTATGTTGTATTACTATATATTATATACAATTATATATTTTACATAATTGTATATAATATATAACATTATATATGTAATATTATGTTTTACTGTTACATATACATGTGTGTGTGCATGCTTAGTTGCTTCAGTTGTGTCAGACCCTTTGTGATTCTATGGACTGTAGCCTGCCAGGCTCCTCTGTCCATGGAATTCTCCACGCAAGAATACTGGAGTGGATTGTCATGCCCTCCTACAGGGGATCATCCCAATCCAGGGATCAAACCCACACCTCTTACATCTCCTGCAGTGGCTGGTGGGTTCTTCATCACTAGAACCACCTGAGAAGCCTGTATATAGCTATAAAACTATGTTATCAGCCATGATTATGTAAATATATACTGTTGGCATTTTCAGTGACTTATTATTGAACACTTTTTGCCCTTTCTGTATGCTCTCATTCTTTACTCTCATCAGATTATCTCCTGCCTCCCTCTCTCCAACTCCTATCAATATCAAACTCACTTTTCAAGCTCTTAAGTTCTACCTCCTTTTCAAGGTTTCTCTCAGTACCCCAGTTTTCACAGATTATCCCTTTCTCTTAACATTCCTTTACCAGGGCTTCCCTGATAGCTCAGTTGATAAAGAATCCACCTGCAATGCCGGAGACCCCAGTTCAATTCCTGGGTCAGGAAGATCTGCTGGAGAAGGGATAGGCTACCTACTCCAGTATTCTTGGGCTTCCCTTGTGGCTCAGCTGGTAAAGAATCTGCCTGCAATGTGGGAGACCTGCATTCAATCCCTGGGTTGGGAAGATTCCCCTGGAGAAGGGAAAGGCTACCCGCTCCAGTATTCTGGCCTGGAGAATTCCATGGACTGTATAGCCCATGGGGTCACAAAGAGTCAGATGTGATTGAGCGACTTTCATTTCACTTCTTCAAGCACTATCAAAATTTAAGCCATCATGGGTACAGATTGGAGGGAAAAGACCTGAGGAAAACTTGGTAGTAGCCTACAATGCTGCCCTGAACTAAGGCTAATATTAATACTGTGGGAAATATGAACATGACCCATGTAAGACTGGCCACCTGATGCAAAGAGCTGACTCATTAGAAAAGACCCTGATGCTACAAAAGATTGAGGGCAGGAGGAGAAGGGGACGACAGAGGATGAGATGGCTGGATGGCATCACCAACTCACTGGACATGAGTTTAAGCAAGCTCCAGAAGATGGTGAAGAACAGGGAATCCTGGCACACTGCAGTCCATGGAGTTGCAAAGAGTCAGACATGACTGAGCAACTGTACAGCAACATGTAAGATTAAGTTTAGTGAATTCTTCACTCTATTCACAGACTATTCTGTTCATCTATCATCAGAAATTAGAAAGGCAGACCTACTCAAAGGAAGGCTACTTAGGTGCAGCCAAAATCAGAGGGATAGGAGAGATGGCTGAGAGCAACCAAGAAAGTGGATAATGCAAATGTGTAGACAAAGTTAAGAAATAACTAGCCTCTGAGCACTTCTATAAAGAATCCATGAGTTACAGAGGCAATTGACATGCAACTGTGGAGAAACAATGTATCTCAGATGAAAGGAACCTCTTAAAGACAGTTTTGAAGATGTTCAGAGACTAAAAGGGCTTTACTAACTTTGAAAATCCAGGATTATTTCATATAAGCTGGCATAACTAGGTTTGTAATAGAAAAGCTATCAAAATAAATCATTCACTCAATAACTGTTGCAAAGTATATGTTCATTGTTTCAACAGATATTTAATAAACGTCTAGGATACCTCTTCTAGTTGCTATAGTTTTGACAGTGAATGAAGCAAACAAACACTGTTCTGTAAAAAACAATCTTAGATGCTGTTTCATTGTTTCTGTCCCTGCTTATTATTCCTACTCTTGGAAGCTGAGAGGCATTGTCCTAGTTTGTGAAGAGGAAAAGGAGCTTATGCTGGATTAAGAGAAAGCAAAACCCACACAAACTACAGCTAAGAAGGATGGAGAACACCATGTAACCACTCACTCACTCTTTATAGGCCCCACTGTACCTGCTGCCTGGGCTTAGTTAAGATACTATCCATAATATCAATATCCAAAGGCAACCTATGGGAGAATATTGTCTATTACTTTTAGTATTATGCATGCAAAATACATGTGTATTTTTTGTTTGTAAAAATCTAGCTTATATATACTCTTTTGTATAATGCTTCTGTCATTTCAAATTATGAGAATTTAGAAATGCATTAAAATTTCAACATTTAGATGTTAAATAAGAGTTAACATAATGAATATTTAGCTAGAAAATATAGAAGAATATTTATCCAATTTCAGATAAGATAAGACTTCCTAAGCAGAGATGCAAAAATCAATATTTGGAAAATCTAATTTGGCTTCTTATGAATTAAAATGTCTTTACAACAAAAAATTCCATAAAATTTTATTATATATAAATATATAATCTTTTTTTGCCTTTTCATTATGTTCATGGAGTTCTCAAGGCAAGAATGCTGTGGTGGTTTGCCATTCCCTTCTCCAGTGGACCACATTTTATCAGAACTCTCCTTCATGACCTGTCCATCTTGGGTGGCCCTACATAGCATGGCTCATAGTATCACCGAGTTAAACAACATTGTGACCCATGGGATAATTTTGTTTAGTTTTCTGTGGTTGTGGTTTTCATTCTGTCTACCCTCTGATGGATAAGGATAGGAGGCTTAAGGAAGCTTCCTGGAGGAGGGAGGGTAAAACTGGGTCTTGCTCTTGTGGGCAGGGCCATACTCATTAAATCTTTAATCCAATTTTCTGCTGATGGGTGGGACTGTGTACCCTCTCTGTAGTTTGGCCTGAGTCCAAACTATGATAGAGTTAATGGCACTAATGGTGACCTCCTACAAAAGGACTTATGCCAGCATGTCACGGCTCTCAGGACTGTTGTAGTCGTTGGCCCCAAGCCCACGGCAGGCCACTGTCAATCCACACCTCCACTGGACACTCCTGGACATTCACAGGCAAGTCTGGCTCAGTCACTTGCAAAGTCACTGCTCCTTTCTCCTGGTGTGCACAAGGTTTTGTTGTGCCCTTCAAAAGTCTGTTTCCCTAATGGTTCTCAGTTCTTTTGCTGGATCCCCAGGTTGGGAAATCTGTTGTGGGCCCTATAACTTTTGAAACAGTGAAAGAACTTCTTTGGCATAATTGTTCTCCAGTTCGTGGGTCATCGGTTTGTTGGCTCTATAGTGGGGTTAATGACAGCCTCCTCAAAGAGGATTATGTCACATGCTGCGCCTCCCAAGTCTGCTGCAACCAGGGTCCTGGTCCCCGGGGCAGGTCACTGCTAACCCATGCCTCCACAGGAGACACTCAAATGCAGGTCTGGCTCGGTCTCTTGTGGGGGTCATTGCTCCTTTCCCTCAGTCCTGGTGCATACAAGGTTTTGTTTGTGCCCTCCGAGGGTCTCTACTGGGTCTGAGATTTAATTTTAAATGCAATTGTGCCCCTCCTACTGTCTTGTTGGGGCTTCTCCTTTGCCCTTGGATCCAGGTATCTTTTTTTGGTGGGATTCAACATTCTCTTGTTGATGGTTATTGAGCAGCTAGTTGCCATTTTGGTGTTCTTACAGGAGAATATGAACACATGTCCTTCTACTCCACCATCTTACATTGCTAGTAGTAACATCAAATGGCAAAGCCACTTTGGAGAATAGTTTGACAGTTTCTTATAAATTGAACATAGAGCCCAGAAAAGGGGGCAGTGGGAGGAGCTTTACATTTCATGCAAAGATGGGCACAATAAAGGACAGAAACAGCATGAACCTAAAAGAAGTAGAAGATATAAAGAAGAGGTTGCAAGAAATACACAGAAATATACAAAAAGATCTTAATAACCCAGATAACCATGATGGTGTGATCACTCACCTACAGCCAGACATCTTGGAGTGTAAAGTCAAGTGAGCCATAGGAAGCATCACTGCTAACAAAGCTAGTGGAGGTGATGGAATTCCAGCTAAACTATTTCAAATGCTGAAAGATAATGCTGTTAACATTCTGCACTCAATATGCCAGCAAATATGGAAAACTAAGCAGTGAACACAGGACTGGAAAAAAATCAGCTTCCATTCCAATCCTAAAGAAGGGGAATGTCAAAGAATGTTCAGGCTGCTGCACAATTACACTCATCTCACACTCTAGCAAAATAATGCTCAGAACTCTCCAAGCCAGGCTTCAACAATATGTGAATTGAGAACTTCCAGATGTTCAAGCTGAATTTAGAAAAGGCAGAGAAATCAGGGGTCAAATTGGCAACATCCACTGGATCACAGAAAAAGAAAGAATTAATAAAAAATCTACTTCTGCTTCATTGACTTCATTGATGCTTCCTGAGGCTTTGACTGTGTGGATCACAACAAACTGTGGAAAATTCTTCAAGAGATGGGAATACCAGACCACATTACATTACCTGCCTCCTGAGAAAACTGTATGCAGATTAAGAAGCAACAGTTAGAACCAGCTATTGGACAATGGACTGGTTCCAAATTGGGAAAGGAGTATGACAAGGCTGTATATTGTCACCCCGATTATTTAACTTATATCCAGAGTACATCATGCAAAATTCTGGGCTGCATGAAGCATAAGCTGAAATCAAGATTGCTGACAGAAATATCAATAGCCTCAGACATGCAGATGACACAATTCTTATGGCAGAAAGTGAAGAGGAACTAAAGAGCCTCTTGGTGGAGGTGAAAGAGGAGAGTGAAAAAGCTGGCTTAAAAACTCAATATTAAAAAAAAAACTAAAATCATGGCATCCAGTCCATCACTTCATGGCAAATAGATAGGGAAACAATGGAAACAGTGACAGACTTTTATTTTCTTGGGCTCCAAAATTACTGCAGATGGTGACTGCAGCCATGAAATTAAAAGACACTTGCTCCTTGGAAGGAAAGCTATGACCAACCTAGACAGCATATTAAAAAGCAGAAATATGACTTTGCTGACAAAGTTCTATATAGTAAAAGCTATGATTTTTCCAGTAGTCATGTATGGATGTGAGAATTGGACCATAAAGAAGGCTGAGTGCCAAAGAGTTGATGCTTTTGAACTGTGGTGTTGGAGAAGACTCTTGAGAGTCCTTCGGACAGCAAGGCGATCAAATCAGTCAATCATAAAGGAAATCAATCTTGAATATTCCTTGAAAGGACCAATGCTGAAACTGAAGCTCTAATACTTTGGCCACCTGATGCGAAGAGCCAACTTATTAGAAAAGACCCTGATGCTGGGAAAGATTGAAGGCAGGAGGAGAAGAGGACGGCAGAGGACGTGATGGTTGAATGACATCTCTGATTCAATGGACATGAGTTTGAGCAAGCTCCAGGAGATGGTGAAAGAGAGGAAAGCCTGGTGTGCTGCAGTCTATGGGGTCACAAAATGTTGGACAAGACTGAGTGACTGAACAACAACAAAATATAACATTTTAACAATTTTCATTTTTATATGTATATATGCATACATATGGGCTTCCCAGGTGGCACTAGTAGTAAAGAACCCACCTGCCAATTCAGGAGAGGTAAGAGATGCAGGTTTGATACCTGGATCAGACAGATGCCCTGGAGGAAGTCATGGCAACCCACTCCAGTATTCTTGCCTGGAGAATCCCCATAGACAGAGGCGCCTGCTGTGCTACAGTCCATAGGGTCATAAAGAGTGGGACACGACTGAAGGTGACTTAGCATGCATGCACACCATACATACGTGTAATCTTTATAACAAGCTAATAAGCGTTTGACAGTCACTAAGGAGAAAATGTATATAAATACAGAAATAAACATTTCCCTAGTAGCTCAAACGGTAAAGAATCTGCCTGCAGTGCAGGATACCAGGTTTGATCCCTGTGTCAGGAATTTCCCTGGAGAAGGAAATGGCAACCCACTCCAGTTTTCTTGCCTGGAGACTTTCATGGACAGAGGACCCTGGCAGGTTGCAGTCCATGGGGTTACAAAGAATTGGACATGATCAAGTGACTAACACTTTCTTTTGGGGCTTCCTTGATGGCTCAGACAGTACAGAAACTGCCCACAATGTGGGAGACCAGGGTTCGATCCCTGGTTCAGGAAGATCCCCTGGAGAAGGAAATGGCTACCCACTCCAGTATTCTTCCCTGAGAATCCCATGGACAGAAGAGCCTGGCAGGCTACAAGTCCATAGGCTTTCAAAAAGTTAGACAGTTAGTGACTAACACTTTTCATAAAAAGTGTTCATAAAACACTTATGAAAAGTGTAATTTTCATAAAAAGAAATAAGCAAAGAATATGAAGATGTACCTTATCAGAAAATTTTGAAATATCTCTTTCTCTCTATTGATATTTCAAAATTATACATATATACAAATTATATATGTATAGTATATATATGCATATACACACATACATCAAATAAAAGTTTGCCTTCTCTGTAATGAAAGAGGAATAATAAGATAATGGTATACCACTGTTCATCTTTTTAAAATTACTAAAAGTCGAAGGTAGATGATTATATTCAACACTGCTGACAGTTGAGAAAAGAATTCTCCCACTTGCAGTAGAAATGTGAATATGTACACGCTTTTATTTTTTTTATTTTTTTTTATTAGTTGGAGGCTAATTACTTCACAACATTTCAGTGGGTTTTGTCATACATTGATATGAATCAGCCATAGATTTACACTTATTCCCCATCCCGATCCCCCCTCCCATCTCCCTCTCCACCCGATTCGTCTGGGTCTTCCCAGTGCACCAGGCCGGAGCACTTGTCTCATGCATCCCACACTGTGATCCAAAAGCCTTTGATTCAGTCATTTCCCTTATAGGAAAGCATTTTCAAGGAAAACCTGGAGGCGGGGGCCCTGAACGAACAATAGGCTAGACTGAATGGAAGACTGGAGGCAGGGGCGGGGCCACAGGAAGGGAGGGGCTGGAGCAGGCAATGAAGAATGCAGCGCCTCCACTGTGACGTTTGGGACTGTGCTAAAATCTCCATGGGAAACTAGGGCCTAAGCGGAGGTGGCAGGCCACAGCAATGCTGTGGCAGGGAAGTCTCAGCAGCAGTCTCTCTAGGGGCTCTAAGAGCCTTTATCCATGGGGCCCTTGAACAGTCGGATTCTGCGATGCAGGGAATCCAGCACAGAGGAACTGCAGCAGCCAGAACCCCAGGCAGGCCCCAGTTATGTGTCCGGCAGCCGCAAACGCAAACAGAGCACCGGTCCCGGCTTGAGCCCAGAGTCTGAGAGGAGCCACACGTTTCTAGACCAGGAGGAGGATCTACAGCAAGTCGTCTGTACAAGCCAGGGTAAAAAAGTTAAGATCACATCTGAGTATGCTTACCAAACTTTATTTTTAAATGGGGAAACCAGTGACATTAAAATCCGTGCTCTGGGGAAAGTATGGTGTTTACACAAAATGTTTTTATGTCAGTCGAACTACTTTGCTACAATGTTTAGAGATTCTTGGAAAGAATGTCACAAAGATATTATTGACCTGGAGATTAATGACCGGAATATAAATGTAGACTCCTTGCATTTTGTATTAGGCTCATTGTATAGGAATGAATATGTCTTAATTGAGCCCCTTCAAGTTCCAGGAATTTTGGCAGCTGCAAGCCTGCTTCAAGTAGAGGACTTAATTCAGCAGTGTGATAAGACCATGAAGGAAACAATTAATGTGAAAACTGTATGTAGCTTCTATGTGGCAGCAGAGACCTATGGGTTACATTCTGTAAAGACAGGGTGCTTTGAATGGCTTCTCCACAATCTGATGACTCATCCAAGTGTTGAACTTTACAAAGGACTCAGTACACATCTTATGAATCTGGTCATTTCCTCTTCTAATTTGTTAGTAATGCAAAAGGAAATCGATGTATATACTACACTTAAACAGTGGATGTTCCTCCGCCTTAACCCAGGTTGGAAAGGCACAATGAAACAGCTTTTAGTTAAGGCAAACAACTGGTTTTCCAGGCACAGGGAACATAGTGGTAGCATTTCCTTTCTTGAAACTGAACAAGGCATAGCATTTCAACCAGTATTTAAAAATTTAAGGTTTCAGCATGTCATCTGTGACCTGGCCTCCACAAGAGTTATTGAACAAGATGCTCTAATACCTTCAGAATGGTTATCGTGTGTTTATAAACGACAATGGTTTACCTTGCTTAGAGCACAACAAAACAGGGAAATTGGTCCTAGAGACATCAATGAAACCGAACTTGAAGAATATAGCATGAGATGTGGCAAAAAGATCATCAGAGATGGAAAATACTCCTGGAAGTGGTCCGGTTACAACTTTGGCATTCATTTGTATGTCATCTTCACCAACCATTATATAATTTTCAAACAAAATGCTTTCAGTCAGCCACATGATGGCTCCATCTGTTTACAACCTCAAAGAAATATTGCATTCAGATTAACTTTGGTATATTTTGATTCTAGTGGAAAACTGAGCTTCAGGAAAACAACTGGTTATAAAATCCTTACCTTTGAAAAGAATGAGGAAAAAATGGTAATGAAACTGGATAGCATAGCTTTGAGCTTCCCTTTATATATATTCTGCAATTTCCTGTTTATATCATTAGAAAATCCAGGAAATTGATGATATTGTCAATTAGGCTAGTTTAGCATTTTGAAAACTTCTGGTGTCTCATTTCATTTAATGGCCCTACTGTTAAACACAATAAAGATGAACAATAGCAAAAGAAAATAACATTTTGAATGTAGAAACTATCATAAATTACTGTCTTCATTTTATTTCTATGTATCTGTGAAGAAAAAGTTCAATTTCAAGGAAATATCTGTGAAACCGAATAGTCAGTGCTGAAACCAAAAAGACATCTTTTGCTTTTCATTTACTATCAACAGCCATGCTCCAAATGGAAATAACAGATTATATTTCCAAGGAACCAAAAAGAAATTAACTTGTTGGATAAATTTTACCCTAACCAATACTGAGACAGAATAAAGAATCCTCTTCCTTGCTGAAATGATTGTGCAAATGTAGCTTTATTTGAAGCGCTATATTATAGAAGAAAATAAATCATGAAGTAAAACCTGAGATTAGAGATTCTTTTTTGATTTCTGTAATATAGAGTTACAAATTACCAGACAATGTCAGGTTTTACAATGTGACATACTATATATGTATCATATGTTAATATAATAATACATGCTATATGTCATTATATATAATATTCACATAGTATATAAATATGTAGTACTATTCCACATAATTTTATATATTATATTAAATACATACAAATAACATTATATATGTATATATACATATATGCACATATATATTTATAAGTTTGTAAAGTTCAAAGAGAAATAATTTTTGAAATGGCTAACTAGGCACTATAGACTAAAATGGATTTCCACAAACATCACTCATTCCTATGAATATGTAGATATCAGTAATCTCAAAGTATCTTCTTCATTCTTTCTGTTTGTTTTTATATTCTTTATATTCATACTTCTCATTATTGTCAGAATTCATTCTTTGCAGGATATTTGGGCTTCCCAGATAGTTCAGTTGGTAAAGAATCTGCTTGCAATGTGGGACACCTGGGTTTGAACCCTGAGTCGGGAAGATGCCCTGGAGAAAGGCAAGGTTACCCATTTCAGGCCAGGATATTTAATGTAACATTTATTTCAAAATAGAAGCCAATAGCATAAAAAATTATTTCATTATAAATGTCTTCTAAACAATTCCTGAGCTAGGAAGAGAAGGCCCAGTCTGTCCAGCTGACTAGTGCAACATTCAAATATTTATTTAATACTTGAATGTCAAATGTTAATATTTGAATATAGAATATTTATTTAATATTTTAATATTTATGCAAATGTTTTATATTGCTTTTAATATAACTGCCTTTTTCTATGAACACACATATTGATTATATCTCTTCTTGAGTACCAAGCATGCAATTGACAGTAATTTTCTTTAATGTGCTTCCTACAGTTCTTTTTTAATTTTTATTTACAAGGCCCTCATATTCCCACAAGGCATATGAACCTTCAAGTTAATTATATCACGATTATTAATGACATATATTTGAAATTTATTTAGACTGAGAAAGTGAATTGACAGTAATATGATTAATCAGTATTTGCATAATAATTTTGTATTATTTCAGGTTACCATTTTCTTGGGTATTGTTCTTATGCCACTGAGAGCAAAGTGAAGTTCTTCATATCCCTAAAAGTTCCTTCTAGCAAACATTTTATCTAATTTGTCTTCTTTTCACATTTCTTTTTTTCAATTTTTAATATTTTTAAAATTGAAGTATAAGAGCTTTACAATGTTGTGTTAGTTTCTGCTGTACACCAATGTGAATCAGCTATGTGTGCAAATATGTACCCTCCCTCCTTTAGCCTCACTCCCACCCACTCCATCCTGTGCCTCTTGGTCATCACAGAGCACTGAGCTGAGCTCCCTGTGCTACACAGCAGCTTCCCAATAGCTATCTATTTTACACATGGTAGTGTACATACGTAAACCTTAATCTCCCAAATTGTCTCACCTTCCCCTTTCCTGCCTTTGTCCACATGTTCATTCTCTAGGTCTGCATATCTATTCCTGCCCTGCAAATAGTTTCATCTGTAACATTTTTCTAGATTCTCGAAAAATTACATTTTCTAGATATAGAAAATGGATAAAAAAATAACATTTTCTAGTTATAAGCATTAAAATATTATATTTGATTTTCTCTTTCTGACTTAATTTACTCTTTGTGACAGACTCTAGGTTCTTCTACATCACTGTGAATGACCCAATTTTGTTCCTTTTATGGCTGAGTAACATTCCATTGTATATATGCATCACATCTTCTTTATCCAGTCATCTGTCAATGGACATCTAAGTTGCTTCCATGTCCTGACTATTGTAAATAGTGCTGCAATTAACACTGGGGTACATGTGTATTTTTGAATTACGGCTTTCTCAGACTAATGGAATTTCTGGGTCATATGGTAGTTTTACTGCTAGTTTTGTAAGAAACCTCCATACCATTCTCCATAGTGTTTGTATCAATTTACACCAACAGTGAAAGAGGCTTCCCTTTTCTCCATATCCTCTCTAGCATTCATTGTTTGTAGATATTTTGATGATGGCCATTCTGACTTGTGTGAAATGAAACCTCATTGGAGTTTTAACTTACATTTCTCTAATAATGATAAATGTTGAGCATCTTTTCATGTTTTAGCAATCTGTATGTCTTCTTTGGAAAAGTGTCTGTTGATGTCTTCTGATCAGTTTTTGATTAGATTTTTAGTGTTTTTTATATTGAGCTGCATGAGCTGCTTGTATATTTTTGATATTAATCCTTTGTCAGTTTCTTCATTTGCAATTATTTTTCTCCCATTCTGAGGACTGTTTTTTCACCTTGTTTACAGTTTATTTGCTCTGAAAAGGCTTTTATGTTTTATTAGCTTCAAATTTATTTTTTTTATTTTCATTACTGTAGAAGGAGGATCACAAAGGATCTTGCTGCCATTTATGTCAAATGGTGTACTACTTATGTATTCTTCTAAAAGTTTTATAATATTTGGCCTTACATTTCAGTCTTTAATCCATTTTGACTTATTTTTGTGTATGGTGTTAGGAAGTGTTCTAATGTAATTCTTTGACATGTAGCTGTACACATAGGAACCTGGAATGTTAGGTACATGAATCAAGGCAAATTGGAAGTGCTCAACGAGATGGCAAGAGTGGATGTCAACATTTTATGAATTAGTGAACAAAAATGGACAGGAATGGGTGAATTTAACTCAGATGACCATTATATCTACTACTGTGGGCAAGAATCCCTTAGAACAAATGGAGTAGCTATCATAGTCAACAAAAGAGTCCAAAATGCAGTACTTGGATACAATCTCAAAAACGACAGAATGATCTCTGTTCGTTTCCAAGGTAAACCATTCAATAGCACACTAATCGAAGTCTATGCCCTGACGAGTAATGCTGAAGAAGTTGAACAGTTCTATGAAGACCTACAAGACCTTTTAGAACTAACACCCCCCAAAAATGTGTTTCTCAACATAGGGGACTGGCATGCAAAAGTAGGAAGTCAAGAAACACTTGGAATAACAGGCAAATTTGGCTTTGGAGTACAGAATGAAGCAGAGCAAAGGCTAATAGAATTTTGCCAAGAGAACGCACTGGTCGTAGCAAACATCCTCTTCCAACAACACAAGGGAACGCTGTACACATGGACATCACCAGATGGCCAACACCAAAAGCAGATTGATTATATTCTTTGCAGCGAAAGATGGAGAAGCTCTACACAGTCAGCAAAGAAAAGACTGGGAGCTGACTGTGACTCAGATCATGAACTCCTTATTGCCAAATTCAGACTTAAATTGAAGAAACTAGGGAAAACCACTAGACCATTCAGGTATGACCTAAATCAAATCCCTTACAATTATACAGTGGAAGTGAGAAATAGATTTAAGGGACTAGATCTGATAGGGTGCCTGATGAACTATGGACAGAGGTTCATGACACTGTACAGGAGACAGGGATCAAGACCATCCTCAAGAAAAAGAAATGCAAAAAAGCAAAATGGCTGTCTGAGGGGGCCTTACAAATAGCTGTGAAAAGAAGAGAAGAGAAAAGCAAAGGAGAAAAGGAAAGATATACACATTTGAATACTGAGTTCCAAAGAATAGTGAGGAGAGATAAGAAAGCCTTCCTCAGTGATCACTGCAAAGAAATAGAGGAAAACAATGGAATGGGAAAGACTAGAGATCTCTTCAAGAAAATTAGAGATACCAAGGGAAAACTTCATGCAAAGATGGGCTCAATAAACGATAGAAATGGTATGGACCTAACAGAAGCAGAAGATATTAGGAAGAGGTGGCAACAATACACAGAACTATACAAAAAAAAAAAAATCTTCATGACCCAGATAATCATGATGGTGTGTGATAGTGTGATCACTCACCTAGAGCCAGACATCCTGGAATGTGAAGTCAAGTGGGCCTTAGGAAGCATCATTATGAACAATGCTAGTGGAGGTGAGCTATTTCAAATCCTAAAAGATGATGCTGTTAAAGTGCTGCACTCAATATGCCAGCAAATTTGGAAAACTCAGCAGTGGCCACAGGACTGGAAAAGGTCACTTTACATTCCAATCCCAAAGAAAGGCAATCGCAAAGAATGCTCAAACTACCACACAATTGCACTCATCTCACACTCTAGTAAAGGAATGCTCAAAATTCTCCAAGCCAGGCTTCAACAGTACATGAACCGTGAATGTCCAGATGTTCAAGATGGATTTAGAAAAGGCAGAGGAACCAGAGATCAAATTGCCAACATCTGCTGGATCATTGAAAAAGCAAGAGAGTTCCAGAAAAACATCTATTTCTGCCTTACTGACTATGCCAAAGCCTTTGACTGTGTGGATCACAATAAACTGTGGAAAATTCTTCAAGAAATGGGAATACCAGACCACCTGACCTGCCTCTTGAGAAATCTGTATGCAGGTCAGCAAGTAATAATTAGAACTGGACACGGAACAACAGATTGTTTCCAAATAGGAAAAGGAATACATCAAGGCTGTATATTGTCACCCTGCTTATTTAACTTATATGCAGAGTACATCATGAGAAACGCTGGGCTGGATGAAGCACAAGCTGGAATCAAGATTGCCCAGAGAAATATCAGTAACCTCAGATATGCAGATGACACCACCCTTAGGGCAGAAAGTGAAGAAGAACTAAGAGCCACTTGCTGAAAGTGAAAGAGGAGTGTGAAAAATTTGTCTTAAAGGTTAGAAAACTAAGATCATGGCATCCAGACCCATCACTTCATGGCTAATATATAGGGAAACAGTAGAAACCGTGAGAGAGACTATTTTTTGGGGTTCCAAAATCACTGCAGATGGTGACTGCAGCCATGAAATTAAGACCCTTACTCCTTGTAAGGAAAGTTATGGCCAACCTAGACCGCATATTAAAAAGCAGAGAGATTACTTTGCCAACAAAGGCCCGTCTACTCAAGGTTATGGTTTTTCCAGTACTCATGTATGGATGTGAGTGTTGAACTACAAAGAAAGCTGATCGCTGAAGAGTTGCTGCTTTTGAACTGTGGTGTTGGAGAAGACTCTTGAGAGTCCCATGGACTGCAAGGAGATCCAACTAGTCCATCCTAATGGAAATCAGTCCTGAATGTTCATTGGGTACTGATGCTGAAGCTGAAATTTCAATACTTTGGCCACCTGATGCGAAGAACTGACTCATTTGAAAAGACCCTGATGCTGGGAAAGATTGAAGGCGGGAGGAGAAGTGAACGACAGAGGATGAGATGGTTGGATGGCATCACCAACTCAATGGACATGAGTTTGAGTAAACTCTGGGAGTTGGTGATGGACAGGGAGGCCTGGCGTGCTGCAGTCCATGGGGTCGCAAAGAGTTGGACACGACTGAGCAACTGAAATGAACTCTATAGTTTTCCCAGCACCACTTATTGAAGAGGCTGTCTTTTCTCCACTGTTTATTCTTGCCTCTTTTTTAAAGATTAGGTGCCCCTAGGAGTATGGGTTTTTCTCTGGGCTTCCTATCCTATTCCACTGACCTATTTTTCTGTTTTTATGCCTGTACCAGTCTGTCTTTCTGATTGCTGCTTTGTACTATAGTCTGAAGTCAGGACGCTTGATTCTTCCGGCTCCATTTCTCTCTCTCACGAATGCTTTGACTATTTGGGGTCTTTTACATTACCATACAAACTGTGGAATTTTTTGTTGTAGTTCTGTGAAAAATGTCTTTTGGTTATTTAATAGGGATGACATTAAATCTCAATACTGTTTGGGGTAGTATGCTTATTTACATAATAATGATTCTTTCAATCCAGGAACATGATATTATCTCTCCATCTGTATCTGCCATCTTTGATTTCTTCCATCAGTGTCTTCTAGTTTCTAAACATAGGCCTTTTGTATCCTTTGTTGCTGGTCAGTCGTGTCTGACTCTTTGTGACCCCATGGACTGAATCACACCAGGCTGCCCTGTCCTTCACTAACTCCCAGAGTTTGCCCAAATTCATTTCCATTGAGTGAATGATACCATCCAGCCATCTCATCCCCTGCCACCCTCTCCTCCTACCCTCAGTCTTTCCAAGCATCAGGGTCTTTTCCAATGATTTGGCCCTTTGCATCAGTTAGCCAAAGAATTGGAGCTTCAGCATCAGTCCTTCCAATAAATATTCAAGGTTTATTTACTTTAGGATTGACTGGTTTGATCTCCTTACTGCCCAAGGGACTCAAGAGTCTTCTCCAGCACCACAGTTTGAAAGCATCAATTCTTTGACGCTCAGGCTTCTTTATGGTTCAACTCTCACATCCATATATGACAACAGAAATCCCTGGAAAAATCATAGCTTTGACTATATGGGCCTTTGTTGGTAAAGTGATGTCTCTTCTTTTTATTGCACTGTCTAGATTTGTCATAGCTATTCTTCCATGGAGCAAATGTCTTTTAATTTCATGGATGCAGTCACCCTCCAAAGTGATGTGAGAGCCCAAGAAAATAAAGTCTGTCACTGTTTCCATTGTTTCCCCATCTATTTGCCATGAAGTGATCAGACTGGATGACATAATCATAGTTTTTTTGAATGCTGAATTTTAAGTCAGCTTTTTCACTATCCTCTTTCACCTTCTTCAAGAGGCTCTTTAGTTCCTCTTCACATTCTGCCATTAAGGTGGTGTCATCTGCATATCTGAGGTCATTGATATTTCTCCCAACAGTCTTAATTCCAGCTTGTAATTCATCCTGTCCAGCATCTCACCTGATGTACTCTGGATATAAGTTTAATAAGCAAGGTGAAAATATACATAGCAAGGTTTAATACTAGATATTTTATTATTTTGTTGTAATGGTGAATGGTATTGTGTCCTCATTTCTCTTTCTGATTTTTCATTGTTAATGTATTGAAATGCAAGGGATTTCTGTGTGTTAATTTCATATCCTGCAACATTACTAAATTCATTAATTGGTTCTAGTAGTTTTCTGGTGCCATGTTTAGGATTTTCTACATATAGTATCATGTCATCTGCAAACAGTGAGAGTTTTACTTCTTCTCCAATATGGATTTCTTTGATTTTTTTTCTCTGATTGTCATGTCTAGGACATACAAAACTATGTTGAATAATAATTGCAAGAGTGGACACCGTTCCCTTGCTTCTGATCTTAGAGGAAATGTTTTCAGTTTGTCACTATTGAGAATAATGTTTGCTGTGGGATTGTCGAAAATGGCCTTTATTATGTTGAGATAGGTTCCTTCTATGCCCATTTTCTGGAGAGTTTTTTGTAAAATTGGTACTCAATCTTACCTAAAATTCTTCTGCTTTTATTAATATTATCATATGGACTTTAACATTCAGTTTGTCAATATGGTATATAACATTGTTTGATTTGCATATATTAAAGAATCCTTGCATCCCTGGTTAAACTTCACTTGATCATGATGTATGATTTTTTAATGTTTTCTTGTATTCTGTTTGCTAGTATTTGGTTGAGTATCATTGCATCTATGTTCATCTGTGATACTGGCCTCCAATTTTCTTTCTTTGTGATGTGCTTGTCTGATTTTGGTATCAGGGTGATGGTGGACTCATAGAATGTATTTGGGAGTGTTCCTACTTCTGCATGTTTGAAAATTTTTGAGCAGTAGAGGTGTTAGCACTTCTCTAAACATTTTATAGAACTTACCTGTGAATCCATTTGTCCCTGGACTTTAGTATGTTGGAAGATTTTTTGTCATAGTTTGGATTTTAGTGTCTGTAGTTGATCTGTTCATATTTTTATTTCGTTCTGGTCCAGTCTTCAAAAGTTGCACTTTTCTTAGAATTTGTCCATTTCTCCCAGATTGTCCATTTTATTGGTATATAGGTGCTCATAACAGTCTCTTATGAGACTTTGTATTTCTGCGTTGTCTGCTGTAACTTCTTCTTTTTCATTTCAAATTTTATTAATTTGAGTCTTCTCCCTTTTTTTCTTGATGAGTCTAGCTAATGGTTTGTCAATTTTGTTTATCTTCTCAAAGAACTAGCTTTTAGTTTTTTTTTCCTTTGTTAAATCTTTACTATTGTTATCTTCATTTATTTTTCATTTATTTTTACTCTGATCTTTGTGATTTATATCCTTCTATTAAATTTGAGGTTTTGTTTCTTTTATTTTTCTAGTTGTTTTAGGTGTAGGGTTAAATTGCTTATTTGATATTTTTCTCATTTCTTGAGGTAGCCTTGTAAGTCTATAAACTTCCCTCTTAGAACTGCTTTTACTGCATCCCATAGGTTTTTGGGGTGTCGTGTTTTCCTTGTCATTTGTTTCTAGGTATTTTTCGATTTCCACTTTGATTTCTTCAGCGACCTCTGGGTTATGTAGAAGTGTATTGTTTAAACTGCATGTGTTTGTGGTTTTTACGGTTTTTTCCTGTAACTGATACCTGATCTCACAGCATTGTTGTCAGAAAAGATGCTTGATATGACTTCAATCCTTTTCAATTAACCAAGGCTTGATTTGTGACCCAAGATATGATCTATCATAGAGAATATTCCATGTATAATTTTTTAAAAATTGTATTCTGCTGCTTTTGGATGGAATGTGCTATATACATAAATAACACATTAGACCAGGTTCTGGTCTAATGTGTTATTTAAGGTTTGAGTTTCCTTATTAAATATCTGTCTGCATTGGTGGAAGTGAGGTGTTAAAGTCCTCTACTATTATTGTGTTACAGTCAATTTCCCATTTTATGTCTGTTAGCATTTGCCTTATGTACTGAGGTGCTCATATGCTGGGTGCATAAATATTTACAATTGTTATATCTTCTTGGATTGATCCCTTGATCATTATATAATGTTCTTCCTTTTCGCTTGTAATAGTTTTTTTTTTTTTTTTCACTTTAATGACTATTTTGTCTGATGTGAGTATTGCTACTCCTGCTTTCTTTTGATTTCCATTGTAATGGAATCTTTTTTCCCATCTCCTCACTTTCAGTTTGTATGTGTCCCTATGTCTAAAGTGTGTATCCCACAGACATCATGCATATAGGTATTGTTTTTCTATTCATTCAACCAGTCTGTTTATTTTGATTAGAACATTTAATCCATTTACATTTAAGGTAATTATTGATACATGTGTTCCTGTAACCATTTTCTTTATTGTTTTCAGTTTCTTTTTATAGGTCCTCTCCTTCTCTTGTGTTTTCTGCCTAGACAAATTTCTTTAGCATTTATTGTAAAGCACGTTCTGTGAAGCCAAGTTTTCTTAGGTTTTGCTTATCTGTAATGCTTTTGATTTCTCTGTTGAATCTAAATGAGATCCTTTCTGAGTAGACTAATCTTGGTTGTAGGTTTTTCCCTTTTGTCACTTGAACTCCCTTCTGCCCTGCCAATGTTATGCTAAAAGATCAGGTCTTAACATTATTGGGTTTCCCTTCTATCTTACTTGCTGTTTTTCCCTTGCTGCTTTTAATATTTTTCTCTGTATTTAGTTTTTGTTAGGTTCAGTAATATTTGTCTTGATGTGTTTGTCTTACTGTTTATTCTATATGGTCACTTTGCATTTTATGAACTTGACAATTTCCTTTCCCATGTTAGGCAAGTTTCAGCTATGGTCTCTTCAAATATTTTCTCAGATCCTTCTATTTCTCTACTTTTTCTAGTATTCCTATAGTTCAAAACTTGGTGACTTAAATGTTGTCTCAAAGGTCTCTGAGAATATCCTCATTTCTTTTCATTATTTTTTCTTTATTCTGCTCCTTGGCAGTTATTTCCACCATTATGTCTTTCAACTCACTTATGTGTTCTTCTGCCACATTTATTCTGCTATTGGTTACTTCTAGTATATTTTTAATTTCAGTTACCATGTTGTTCATCACTCTTTGTTCTTCACTTCTCCTAGGTAATTTTATGTTTTTTTCTCTTTATTTTTTTTTTCACATTTTCTCCATTCTATATCTGAGATCTTGGATCATCTATACTATGATTACTCTGAATTATTTTTCAGGCAGATTGCCTAATTCCTCTTCCTTTACTTTGTCTTATCATTTTTTACCTTGATTCTTTGTCCACATGATATCTTTCTATATTTCCACTTTGTCTACCTTCGTATGCTTCAGGTCTCCTTTCCCCAGGCTTCATGGCCATAGTTCTTCTGGCTTCTGGCCTCTGCTCCAGGTGGGTGAAGTTGGTCCTGTGACTTGTGTAGACTTTGTTATGGAAGGGACTGGTGCCTACTTTCTGGTGGGTGGAGTTGAGTCTTTTCCCTCTGATAGGCAAGTCCATGTCAAGTTGTGTATTTGGGGTATCTGTTAGCTTACTTTGACTTTAGGCAGCCTATCTGCTTACGGTTGGGTTTGTGTTCCTGTCCTGCTTTTTCTTGACATGAGCTATCCATCACTGTTTGTTTCAGGCAGTTGGATGGAGCCAGGTCTTGGATTCAGATGATGGTGTTTGTGGGAGCTATCACTGATAAATATTCCCTGAGGCCAGGAATCATCTTGCTGTCCAGTATCCAGGATTCAGTGCTGTATCCCTAGACAGTCAGGCCTGGTTTCAGGTCAGGGAACCAAGACCCTGAATGTCACTCATCACAGCAATAGGGAGATTAAAGAAAAAATGGCAGGCAAATGGTAAAAGTAAAATCAAACAAAAACAAGATAAAAAAAAAAAGTACACACACACACAGGAAACAAACATAGAACTAAAAAACAAAAGCAAGAAAACAAGCAGACAAACAAAAGAAACCAAAAATTAAATCAATTATAAACAAAACTAATAAAAACTCAAAACAGAAAACAAAACCAGAGTGAAAAATAATAAAGCCAAGAAAACAAATCAGACAAAAATAACTGAAAAGAAAGAAAAAATCAGAACATAAAAGCAAATTTAAAATAGAACTATAATAATACTATATATGTGTGCAAGCTCAGTCGTTTCAGTTATGTCCTACTCTTTGTGACCCCATGGAAGAGCTCTTCTGTCCATGGGATTCTCCAGGCAAGAATACTGGAGTCGGTTGCTATGTCCTCCAGGGGATCTTGCCTACTCAGGGATCGAACCTGAGTCTCTTCCATCTCCTTCATTGGCAGATGGGTTCTTTACCACTAATGCCACCTGGGAAGCCCAAAACTATATAGATATAAAATAAACTATAATAAAATTATGTATATATATAGTAAAACTATATGCATATTTATAAAAGGAGAAGAAACAGAAAAACAGAAAACCAAAGTATAAAAGTAAAAAGTATGATAAAAATAAATCTCAAAAGACTATAAATAAAAAATAATAAAAGCAATAAGTACAACAAAGGAGGAAGAAAATCACAAACAACAGAACAAATCAAGCCATAAAAATAATTTTTCTTAGGGTCTCAGGTTTCTCTGTCCTTGCCTCTGCTGTGAGCCACAGTCCCCCTCCCCCTCCCCAGGAGGCTCTCCAATGCCTCTAGCATGATCTTTGGACCTGCTGTGGGCCCTGTAGGGACAGCTCAGACTATAATCTGGCCCTAATCTCATGTGTACTTGCCCCCATTTTCCACAGCGACCAGAGCTATATCATTTTCATTTGTGGGAACACTCATTGTCCTTTCATATATTTCATAGGTGCAAGTATAGAAACCAGTACACAATCTGGAACTTTTCAAAATTTCTATTATAAATTTTCTAGGAAAATTGATATATACTGATGTTGATAATTAACTTTTGACATAAATAGAGCTCAATTCATCCAAAAAACATATAATGAGAACTAGAACACTAATTCTGAGTTAACTATAGCTACCTGAATGAATGCCAGTTGAAAGCTCAGGTAAAAAGCAAGAGAGGTAAGATATGGCCTAAATTAATTACAAGTTTATGATGCTTTCTTTGTTTGTTTGTTTTTTTTTTTTACCGTGCAGTTCAACTTTTATTTTAATAAAATCAGAATATGCACAGCACATGCAGTGCTAGCATCTAAACTAATACAATAAGCAATTACTAAAGCTACAGTGACCTGAGGTTCAATCTTTACATTCAGCAAGTTTAAATTCATTCTTACATGATTTTTGAAACCTTATTTATTAACTAAAAATACTGCTTGCTGATAAAACTTGCTCAAATGCTATCACTGAATGTATAAGTCACTGATTATGCCAATACAACAAAGATAACCACACGTTTCAGGATTGCAATGAGCCAGATATCCACTGAAAAAAAAAATACACACAACAAAACAAAACACACAATATTTGAATATGGACACTTCATAGCAGTGTTTTGAAGTGTTTCATTAATAACTTAAGAAAAGTGTATCAAAACCTTGGCATGATTTAATTTAAAGTCACCAATTTTGTTTTTACTAACATCAGAAAGTTATGGCTACACTGCCAATGCCAAGTCTGATTAATTTGACTTAAGAGTTTAATATGACTTAACATTAAAAGCTCACACTACTCTGAAATATATAATTCCACACATATGGTGATATTCAACATTCAAGTGCCAGTGTTTTTGTACTGTCTTTTGGTCAAGTTTCTTTTTTAAACTTCCAAAGAATCACTTTTAGGCTTACAAAAATAAGTATTTGCCAAAATGTTCAATAAATATAACATAAAAGTAGCAGCAAAAAGTATCTAGAAATCTGTCATGTGCAAATAGTTTTCTTCCCAACTATCATTCCCATGGTCCCAAATAGATTTTAGAATCTAGTCCCATCCCCTTCCCAGACAAGCTGTCTTCAACAATCTCCAAGAGACAAAATAATATTGGAAGTATAAGGACATGCACACAAGACATATATATATAATTTTCTGAATAAGCAATAAAAGAAGTACTTTGTAAAAAGTTATGGGCAAAATGTACAAGCGCCTAAACCTAGACTAATTGAAATAGCACCATAACAAATGATCTCAATACTGTCAAGTGCACCTACTTAATAAAAGTTTTAGAACAAGGCACAATACACTTGAAAATCTATTGCACTTTAGGAAATTTTTGCCATCTTCCTATGCCACTGTAAAAAGATTGAGCATTTTGATCACCGCATTCTGGCCACAAAATTAGCACAGAATTCAAAAGTGGCAGAGGCATTTTAGTGGTGGACAATGCTCATCTTTGGCCAGATTTAGCATAAACAGACTATAAATACAATGGAAACCCATGCAACTAAAACTGACTAAAACTGCACTGTGTAGCAGAATTGACACCTTGTGCAGTTATGTACATACTTCCAACCTGTGTGATCTCAAAGATTTCAGTTTGTCACTCTTCTGGAGCCATTTTTACAAAGTCTATTGTAAGACAGTTTAACATCTCAACAGAGCTTGAACAGAGTAATATGAATCGGCATTTAAAAGAAAGCCTGCTGCATTTAATTCTTCCTGTTCATACCCTCTTGACCAAAAAACATCAACACTAGCATGCGTTATTAGATCAAAAATCACCCAGGGCCCTAACAAGGGCTGGTCACTGCTGTGGTCAGCCATTCTACCATTTCAATTTCATTTATGGCAGGCATTTAAAAAGTCTAAGTAGATGAATTCTCCTAAAATCCTATCTCAAGTTATCAGACCCTTAAACTTTCCCTGTAATATTATGCCCACATTTGGCTAGCTCATAATTAATGATTTGCCTAATCACTGAAAAATTACTGTATTTATTTGCATTACATTTGAAAACAGTGCTTTGAATGTATGCATGTATTCATACATCACCTCATCATGACTGGAATGACTTGTTTAAAGACTATCAGGTTCTATTACAGCATACTAACACATATATATGGAATTTAGAAAGATGGTAACGATAACCCTATATGCAAAACAGAAAAAGAGACACAGAAATACAGAACAGACTTTTGAACTCTGTGGGAGAAGGTGAGGGTGGGATGTTTCAAAAGAACAGCATGATACTATCTATGGTGAAACAGATCACCAGCCCAGGTGGGATGCATGAGACAAGTGCTCGGGCCTGGTACACTGGGAAGACCCAGAGGAATCGGGTGGAGAGGGAGATGGGAGGGGGGATCGGGATGGGGAATAAGTGTAAATCTATGGCTGATTCATATCAATGTATGACAAAACCCACTGAAATGTTGTGAAGTAATTAGCCTCCAACTAATAAAAAAAATTAAAAAAAAAAATAAATAAAGACTATCAGGTTCTAAATACCTATCCAGGATAGAGTGAACAAATCAGAACCTTAACTTAATACAGTTCACCACATTAGAAACTAATTCCATTAATAGGCTTCAAAGACATTTGTTGTTTGTTTCCCCCCAATCTGTAAATATCAAAAAGCCCTAATGCAGGCTACTGCTTAGGTTTTTTTCCTTACAATATTTATGGATGAATCGATGATTCCTGTTAAGTTGTATCACACCTGTGTGCCAAGGTTTGATTTTAGCCCAAGTTCATTAAATTTATTTGGTCAAAAACAATTGATATCTTGAGCATTACTGAGCCAACAGGACATCAAAATAAAAAGTTGTATAAAGTTAAAGGCACAGTACATTAACAAACAAATGATTCTCAGTCACAAATTATAAATGCAGTTTGGGATGGGGGTTGGGAGGGGAGTTAATCCAAACTACAGCAATGAAGTCTTCAAACCACCTTATGAATAGGGCTTCTGATTGTTCCTTTTGACTCTTCATGTGACCTTGAGCTCCCTTAAAAAAAAATCATTGGAGAATCACAGCTGGTAATATATTGCGAGTTCTTGAAGCTACACAAGGTATAGTCTGGCTAAGTTACATGTGGTTTCCATATTAGCTTGTATGGCAGGGTGACCTACTGCAAAGCAGGTTCAGTTACCCCACCAGTCAACCCCCTGGGAGTTATAATTTCCTCCATATCCATCACTGTTGTAAAAGCCTCCATGGCCGCCTCCACCACTGTGGCTGCTGCTGGTGTGGCTGCTGCTGAAGCTGGAACTGCTGCCACCACTACTCTGTCGATAGTCTCTGGCACCAAATCCTCCACTGAATCTACTACTTTTGGATCATCCATGACTGTTACCCTTGTAGTGGTATTCATAAGCCATGTTTTGTAGCCAAAATGGCACTTCCTGTTTAGCTTCAACAAGAAGATCCAACAAATCCTTGGTAATATTTATGTTCCTCTCGTTAAAGAATGAGGTGGCAAGGCCAAGGTATCCTACAAATCTTATACAGCCAATGCAATGTACATATTCTTCAATATCACTTGGCAAGTCAAAATTGATAATGTTTCACATTTGATATGTCCAGTCCTCTTGCTGTTGTAGCCATGAGAATCGGGCTTTTTCCTGAGCAAAACTGGTAAAGTGCCTCTTCTCTATCTCTCTGAGATTGGTCTGCATGAATACTGGTACAAGCATATCCTTTATGGTATAAGAAATCCTCTAGAGAATCTGCACCCTTTTTGATCTCCACAAACACTAAGGTCAGTGAATCTTTGCCTGTTGCATTTAGAAGGTCAAGCAGAAATGACTGTTTGTCTGACTCTTCCACCCAAACTACTTTCTGTGTGATGTTCTCAGAGGTAGAGCCAACTCTTCCTATGGCCAAAAAGATATATTCATCCAAGAAATCATGAGCAAGCATCTGTATTTCCTTAGGGAAGGTAGCACTAAACATCATAGTGTGGTGAACTCCCTTTGATGGTATAGTATCTTGTTCAATGATTCTATGTATTTGAGATTCAAACCCCATATCCAACATCTGATCAGCTTCACTTAACACCAAGTATTTGCAGAAATCTAATCAAAGTTTCCCTCTTTCCATCATATCCACTAGACGTCCTAGAGTGGTAACTAACAAATGGCATCCACATTCTAAGTCTAAAATTTGCTGACCAATATCAGCACAACAATAAACCACACAAGGATGAACTCTAGATTGGTATGAAATTTTCCTGGCTTCCTCATAGATCTGTATGGCCAATTCTCTAGTTGGTGCTAACACCAAAGAGATTGGATATTGCTAGCAGTGTCCGTATGTTCCATTTTCCTTCATGGCCCTAAGAGCCTGGCCTGGACCCACAAAATAAATCTGACTTAAGATGGGCAAGAGAAATGCTGTAGTTTTTCCAGACCCTGTTTGGGCACAGGTCATCAAGTCACTCTTCTTTTTGATAATAGGAATAGCATGCTTTTGCACTGGAGTTGGGCGAGTGTAACGAGTAAGCTCAATGTTTCCCATAATAATTTCTCCCATCTAACATCACTGAAACTTTCAATGTGTGGAGGACAGTTGTTGCCTGTTGCCTCAACTGAATGTCCTCATATTTTTCAAAGTTAACCCCAGTGTTGCCTCCAGAAAAGTTCTTGTTCCAAGCATTCATTTGGTGGGAGTGGCTTTGGCCAATCATCTTCATCTGATTTGTCACACCAGCGACTATTTCCACGTTCATATTTGCCAAAGCCACCTCTGCCACCACGACTGTCAAAGTTGTCATAGTCACCTCATCCACGATCACCGAACCTTCCCTTTGATCCGCTTCCAGGATCACTGAAGAAACTAGACTTCCCTCTTGAATCACTACGAGCCATAACTGCTGTATGCATCCTTATCTTTACTAGAACTCCACCCTGAACTGTCTTTATCATAGAATCCTTTAGTAGCTTCTCTGTTCCTTAAGTGAGGAGGAACATAGTACCCTTTGCTGGCTATACTTCCTCCATTCTGATTATATGATGAGTTTGGGTCCAGGCCAGCAAACTGCTGGTCTAGCCCAAGTGCATTTTCCACTGCCACACGACTCATCCCTGAAGAGTAGGGAGAACTCAGAGTCTTCCGCTGCTAAGCTAATGTGTTGGGTTCAACACGAAGGCCCTCTCACAGGAGAACTGTGGCTCTGATGATGCTTTTGTTTTGACAGAGTATATAAAACAGTGACCCGGAGCTATTTTGGAAAAATATGGAGCATGCCAATCACATTTTTATATTGCTATCATTACCCTTGTGTTCATCAGTTTACTCATTTGTAAAATGCAGGTAAGTTTTAGTGCCTGAGATTTTGGGGTCCTTTGTTAAGCACAGCATAACCTAGCCTATTTTGACATATGTGAGCAAAAGACACTTATAGAACCAGAGTGGTAGGATGGTGGAATTTCTCAGGAGCTCGGTCTTTAACAGGACCCATTAGGAGGAACATGTACTCAAGGATACATGAAAAAGTGGCAGGAAGTCCAAGAGGCAGATTAAGCTTTGAGGGCCTGAAATCCAAAAAGGAACTAAGAAGGCTAATTTTTGCCCTGTTTCAGGAGGATAATGAACACTCCATTTTCTCCAAGTGTTTTAAGATTAACGAGGATGGAAAGCAGAACTACTCATCTCCACCAGGGGAAGGTGTGCAGACTGGAAAAGTGAGAACATCTCCAAAGATCTTCTGTTGTGGTCTTTTTCATCACAGAAATGACTCCACCTTTGAAATCAGTAGCTCAAGCATCCTGTTTTTTGCCCACAATTCCCTTTCCTTTCAGACACTGGTTCAAATCCTATTTTCCAATCTCATTGACCACTACCCCCACTTTCTTAATTTTTCATATTCAGCTAAGAGACTCCCAGACCACTATTTTTTTATAACATTTCTACCAATAATCTAAAGTCTCTGGATCTCTCTTTTCATTATTCACTTAGCAACAAACCCAGCTTTTGTCTTTTCCATGACATGGAACAAAAGACTGGTTCCAAATAAGAAAAGGAGTATGTCAAGGCTGTATATTGTCACCCTACTTATTTAACTTATATGCAGAGTACATCATGAGAAATGCTGGGCTGGAGGAAGCACAAGCTGGAATCAAGATTGCCAGGAGAAATATCAATAACCTCAGAGATGCAGATGACACCACCCTTATGGCAGAAAGTGAAGAAGAACTAAAGAGCCTCTTGATGAAAGTGAAAGAGGAGAGTGAAGAAGTTGGTTTAGAGCTCAACATTCAGAAAACTAAGATCATGGAATCTGGTCCCATCACTTCATGGCAAACAGATGAGGAAACAGTGGAAACAGTGGCTGATTTTACTTTTCTGAGCTCCAGAATCACTGTGGATGGTGATTGCAGCCATGAAATTAAAAGATGCTTGCTCCTTGGAAGGAAAGTTATGACCAACCTAGACAGCATATTAAAAAGCAGAGACATTACTTTGCCAACAAAGGTCCATCTAGTCAAGGCTATGGTTTTTCCAGTGGTCATGTATGGATGTGAGAGTTGGACTATAAAGAAAGCTGAGCACCAAAGAATTGATGCTTTTGAACTGTGGTGTTGGAGAAGACTCTTGAGAGTCCCATGGACTGCAAGGAGATCCAACCAGTCCATCCTAAGGAGATCAGTCCCAGGTGTTCACTGGAGGGACTGATGTTGAAACTGAAACTCCAGTACTTTGGCTACCTGATGCAGAGGGTTGACTCATTTGAAAAGACCCTGATGATGGGAAAGATTGAGGGCAGGAGGAGAAGGGGACAACAGAGGATGAGATGGTTGGATGGCATCACCGACACAGTGGACATGGGTTTGGGTGGACTCCGGGAGTTGGTGATGGACAGGGAGCCCTGGCATGCTGTGGTTCATGGGGTCGCAAAGAGTTGGACACGACTGAGCAACTGAACTGAACTGTGTGCCCACGAACACTATTGCAAGAAGTTTCCCCAAAGGACAGATTAGCATCAAGATAAAGTCATCACCTCAAATGGTCCCCAATAGCCTGTGTTTTTCATGTCCATCCAGTTCCAGCCTCATGTTAATTGTGTCTATTTCAAACCTTCTCTGGATAGAGGTCGACTCTCTTATCCCTCTTTGCCCTCCACCCACCTCTCCATTCTAAACAGATGATCTTACCTCCTACTTCATAGAGAAAGTGAAATGGTTGGACAACCTCACTTTTCAACTATAAGACCCAGGTATCCACTTACTTCTGTACCCATCTTCTCCTTTGCAAGGATATTATTTTCCAATATTAATCTATAACTTTTTCCTTATGTTTTCACTTTTCCTTTCTCCCCTTTTTTAATCAAGTAGGTGGCTCTGTGCTCACTGGTAGGGAGAGACGTGGCTAGACAGAATGTAAAAGGTCGCTGCTTTCTCCTTTCAAAAGCCTAAACTCTGGTACTGGAGAGTGTGGTAGGTTTTTTAAAACAACCACAAAATCTCCCCCTCCTCTTTCCATGTTCTTTGGTAGTGCCTTCCCACACTGACTCTAGGATGGCCTTGTGACTTGCATTGGCCAGGGTGACATTAACAAATATGACATGAGCAGAGGCTTGAAAAATGCTTCCACCATGGGGATTGCCCTCTTGCTGCCCTTGGGAACTCTGGGATCACCGTGTGAAGAAGCCTGGGCTAGCCACATGGCTCAGAGAGTAAGCCATCCCAGCTGAGGCTCCCAGACCAACCAGCATGCTAACGCCACACAGGTGAGGGAGGATATCTTAGATCAGTGCTTCTCAAACTGTAATGTACACATAAACCACCAGGTGATCTTGCCAAAAACCAGAAACTGATTGATTAGGCCTAGAGTGGGACTAGAGCACCTACATTTCCAATAAGTTCCTGGGTGCTGCTGCTCTGAGAAGCATGCTTTGCAAAGATGTGACAGGGACTTCCCTGGCAGTCCAGTGGTTAATAGTACTCTGTGCTTCCACTGCAGGGGTCCCAGGTTCAACTCCTGGTTGGGGAACTAAGATCCTGCATGCCACGCAGCATGGCTGGACATGCTCCAGCCCCATTTGAGTTGACCTAAATCAGGAGAACCACGAAGCTGACCCATACTATGTCATAGTAGTAGTGTTAGTTGCTCAGTCGTGTCTGACTCTTTGTGACCCCATGGACTGTAGTCTACCAGGCTCCTCTGTCCATGGAACTCTCCAGGCAAGAATACTGGAGTGGGTAGCCATTCCCTTCTCCAGGGGATCTTCCCAACCCAGGGGTCGAACCCAGGTCTCCTGCACTGTAGGCAGATTCTTTACCATCTGAGCCACCAGGGAAGAGCTATGAGCAATAATAAATGTGGATTTTAAGATGCTAAGTTTTAGGGAGCTGTTACATGGCAAAAGCTAGCTGATACAGAAGTATGAGAACTTAGATAAAACATCTTGGAAAAGCAGAGGAAAGAGCAGTGCTCTATGGGCCCCTCCCCTAGGCTGGGCATGGGGGAAGGGAGAGAGAAAAGTCTATGGCCCCACAGCAGACAGCATGTGAGTTCTTCCTGGCTATACATGAGGGAAGAACAGGACTCAAGGAGGAGTGGCTGCATGTTCATTTTTACAGAGATGATCAGAGGCACTGTCCCAAACTTTCCTGGGCCCAAGGCACAGCTGGGAGGCAGCAGAAAGGTCACAGAGACAGTGATGGTGACATCTCAAGGACAACTATAAGGACCAAAACCCAGTGATCCTAAGACCCCCTAGGAATCATCAAGGTCACTTGTCTGTCACCCCAGCAGGCAATTAACAAAACCATAAAGTTTTTTTCTACAAGGTGATTTTTATCCCACCTAAGGACTGATCCTGAAGCTGAAGCTCCCTTGATGCAAAAAGCTGACTCACTGGAAAAGACCCTGATGCTGGGAAAGATTGAAGACAGGAGGAGAAGGGGACAACAGAGGATGAGATGGCTGGATGGCATCACCAACTCAATAGACAAGAGTTTGAGCAAGCTCCAGGAGTTGGTGAAGGACAGGGAAGCCTGGTGTGCAGCAGTCCATGGGGTCGCAAAGAGTCAGACACCACTGAGTAACTGAACAACAACAAAGTTAGTGAAACTGCCACCCCCTTTTTCTTCATTTTGCTATAATAGAGTAGGCCCCGGTCCTCCTATCAGTCACCACTTCTCCCTCCTGTTAATTCAACCACACTCTCTCAGCCAGATTTTTCTCACTAGTGTGAGAATTCAGCATAGTTAAATCTCTCTTTAAAGTCCCATTGAGTCACAGCCTCATCTAGCACAGCTGCTGATGATACCTTCAACTCCCTTACGGGTATCAGAAGGTGCCCCTCCAGATGGAGGAACTGCAGAAATGGGGGCTGACCACATTGTAAAAAGCACCCCTGCCTTCAGTCTGCAGGCCCAGGCCCACATTATCAGCCAGAATGCAGAACATGGCTGGATTCCAGCCTGCTCTTGTGTCCTCCTGTCAGACATCCTGGCCACACACTGGTCCCACTGTCACCCGTCTCTCTGCCCGCTCTTCACACCCCAGCTTCTCGGTGGAGTTGTCTGTACTTGTCCCGTCCCTGCTGCCACCTCCTACTCATTCTCAGCACAGTCCAGTCTGGGTTCCAACCCAGTACTGCTACCTAAACAGCTCTTTCAAAACTTAACAGTTTCTGCATTCTTGAATCCAGGAGACATTTTCAATGTCTCGCCTAATTGACCTTGTAGTAGTGTTTACACTGTTGACAGCTTCTGCCTTCAAACTCTCTCTCTTCTTTCAGCTTTAATGATATCACCTCCTGCTTGGCTCTCTTCTTGTTTCACTGCTACACCTTCAGAGCTCAGCACTTGGGAGACTGGGCTTTGTATATCCATGACCCTAATAGTACCTGCCCTGCAAGGTTGTTGTAAGAATTAAATCATGTAATACAGCTAGCTAGCTAGCTATAGATAGAAACCAGTGCATGATGTGGAGTAAGCTTCAAGTATTCTGAGTTACTGTCATTGTCATGAGAAGCTTACCCTCCTCTAGCTAGTTATCCAATGTTTTAGAATGTTTCGAATTCCTTCAGGCTCAGTCTTAGGCCCTTTTCCTTCTCTATGGTTTGTTCAGTAACCCCTTGGTTGACTTTTCCGGCCCAGATTTCTCACTGGAGCTCCAGATCTAGAAATCTAGTTGCCAAATTGACAATCCCTGTTGGTTGCCTCGAGGTCATTTCAAGTTTAATATGTGAATGGGAAAACTATCTACTCTATTACGCAGTCAAAAACGTAGGAGTTGGTCTTGGTACTTCCCTCTTTCTCAGTCCTGCCTCCTGCTTCAGTTCAGTCCATCAGCCAAGGCAGATTGTTTTTACCTCCTTATAGCTCATTAAAAAAAAAAAAAAAACTTCTTTGGCCACATTGCATTCCATGTGGGATCTTAGTTCCCCAACCAGGGATCATACCTGCACCCATGCATTGGAAGCATCGAGTCTTAACCACTGGGCTGCCAGGGAAGTCCCTTCATGGCCCTTTAATCTGTTTACCTCTCTTCATTGCCACTACCACCAACTTAGCCCAGGTTTGCACCCTCTGTTCCCTGTAAAAACTGCTTAGCTTGTCTCTGTTTCCACTCTGTTTCTTCTGATTTTGAATCAGTGATTTATTCCAGTCTTGTCACTCCTGACCTTGGAGTCTATCATGGCTTCCAATGGGTCTTTGGGTAAAGACTCAAGTTGTTGAAGCTTGTAAAGTGTGTGGTTAGGGGTCTTGAATGCCAGAGCTTATCATGATGTCAAGCACATAGTCGACTTCTGGGAGGAAGCACTTTTATATCTGGTCTTTGAAAGCAAACAACTGACTATATTAGCAGAAATGAAGTTCCAAAAATAGTCTTGCTAGAGTCCAGTGGACTGAGATGGAGGCAGGAAGATGTACTGGGGCAAAAGAGGAGGAGAATCTGAAGTAGATGGCAGTAGGAAAGGAAGGATGGAGAGACAGTGTGAGAATAGAATCTGCAGGCCTGGCTGAGGGAAAATGAGACCAATGGTTGAGACGGGGGGAAGAAAAAATTATTTCTTTTGATTCTCTTTTTCATGAGGTTTCAAACATTATAAACAGGGGTGCTGAAATCACATCTTTAATACTTTATTATTTGTATTTATTCATTTATTTTTGGCTGCAGTGGGTTGTTGTTGCTGCACACAGGCTTTCTCTAGTTGCGGCTTGTGGGGGTTACTCTCTGGTTGTGATGTGCAGGCTTCTCATTGCAATGGCTTCTTCTCAGGTGAGTGGGCTCAGGACTTGTGGCGCACGAGCTTAGTAGCATCATGGCATGTGGGATCTTCCTGGACCAGGGATTGAACACATATTCTCTGCATTGGCAGGGGGATTCTTAACCACTGCACCACCAGGGAAGTCCAATATTTTAAAAATTCTGGACCTGGAGACCAAATTTTCTCAAAAATGGCTGGACTTTCCCTTGTATTTTTTTCATACCTCAATATTTATTCAAAAATATTTGTGCTGAGCTCAAGAGGAGTGTGAAAATGTTGGCTTAAAACTCAACATTCAGAAAACTAAGATCATGGCATCCTGTCCCATCATTTCATGACAAATAGATGGGGAAACTATGGAAACAGTGATAGACTTTATTTTGGGGGGCTCCAAAATCACTGCAGATGGTGACTGCAGCCATGAAATTAAAAGACGGTTGTTTCTTGGAAGAAAAGTTATGACCAAGCTAGATAGCATATTAAAAAGCAGAGACATTACTTTGCCAACAAAGATCCATCTAGTCAAAGCTGTGGTTTTTCCAGTAGTCATGTATGGATGTGAGAGTTGGACTATAAAGAAAGCTGAGCGCTGAAGAACTGATGCTTTTCTGTGGTACATATACACCATGGAATGTTACTCAGCTATTAAAAAGAATGCATTTGAATCAGTTCTAATGAGGTGGATGAAACTGAAGCCTATTATACATAGTGAAATAAGTCAGAAAGGAAAACCAACACAGTATATTATATTATATATATAGTATATTATATATATAGTATAATAATATATATAGTATATTATATATATAAACATATATAAAAACCAACACAGTATATTAACACATATATATGAAATTTAGGAAGATAGTAATGATGACCCTATATGCGAGACAGCAAAAGAGACCCAAATGTAAAGAACAGACTTTTGGACTCTGGGGGAGAAGGCGAGGGTGGGGTGATTTGAGAGAATAGCATTGAATCATGTATATTATTATATGTGAAATAGATCGCTAGTCCAGGTTCAATGCATGAGACAGGGTGCTCAGGGCTGGTGCACTGGAAAGACCCTGAGGCATGGGATGGGGAGGGAGGTGGGAGGGGGGTTCAGGATGGGGAACACATGTACACCCATGGCTGATTCATGTCAATGTACGGCAAAAACCACTACGATATTGTGAAGTAATTAGCCTCCAATTAAAATAAATAAGTTTAAAAAAAAAAGAATTGATGCTTTTGAACTGTGGTGCTGGAGAAGAGTCTTGAGAGTCCCTTGGACTGCAAGGAGATCCAACCAGTCCATCCTAAAGGAAATCAGTCCTGAATATTCATTGGAAGGACTGATGCTGAAGCTGAAACTCTAATACTTTGGCCACCTGATGTGAAGAATTGACTCAATGGAAAATCTCTGATGCTGGGAAATATTGAAGGCAGGAGGAGAAGGGGACGACAGAGGATGAGATGGTTGGATGGCATCACTGACTCAATGGACATGAGTTTGAGTAAGCTCCAGGATTTGGTGATGGACAGGGAAGCCTGGTGTGCTACAGTCCATGGGGTCACAAAGAGTCGAACACGACTGAGCGACTGAACTGAACTCAGGACACGTGTAATGAGGAAAACACTCCCTGTCTCTACTCTCATGACCTTTTCAGCCTAGGAGAGGAGACCAGCTTTAATCAAAGAAATCCTTCAGTGTGTAAATAACCCCGAACTGGGCCAAATGCTGTGAAGGAGAGGAACACAGTTCTATGACAGTATATGACAAAATACCTGTCTTAGACTCTCTCTCTCTCTCTCTCTCTCTCTCTCTGTGTGTGTGTGTGTGTGTGTGTGTGTGTGTGTGTGTGTGTTTAGTAAAGTCTTCCTGGAAGGGACAGGATGCTGAGAGCTGAAGATAGAGAAGGACCAGATTAAATGAGGTGGCAGCGGAGTAGCAGAAGAAAACCTGGCCAGATCAAGAAACTGAGACAATTTTGCTATTCTCACAAATTTATTTTTCCATGTACATTTTAGGTTCAACTTTCCTAGGCCCAGAATAAAACTTATTGGTACTTTATTGAGAGTGTGGTAAATTTTTAAAATAACTTTGAGAGAATTGTCTTTATGATATTGACTCGTCCTATCCAAGATGAACAAATGTCTTTCAATTTGTTCAATAATACTTTTGTGTCTTTCAGGAGTGTTTTAAGATTTTCATTGTATAGATTAGCATATTCCTTGCTCAATTTATTCTTAAGTATTTTATCTCTTTTGTTGCTACTATAGATGGATTTTTCTTTAAGATTACATCTGCTAATTATTTATTGTGTACATGGAGCAGCTGATGCCTTTATGTTAATTTTATATCCTGCTGACTTAGTGAATTCTTTCATTGTTTGAGTTAGTTTTTATTATTGACTCTAGGGGTCTCTAGGTTTACTATCATGTCATCTGCAAATAGAAATCATTTTACATCTGTTTTACAAACTCTTATGCCTCTAACTGGGCTTCCACAGTGGCTCAGTGGTAAAGAATCTGCCTGCAGTGCAGGAGTCACAGGAGAGACAGATTCGATCCCTGGGTCAGGAAGATCCCCTGGAGGAGGGCACTATCACCCACTCCAGTATTCTTGCCTGGAGAATCCCATGGACAGAGGAGCCTGGTGGACTACAATCCATGGGGTCACAAAGAGTCAGACATGACTAAGGCAACTTAACATGCATGCACACACATACCTCTAATTAATTTCTCTTGTCTAACTCTACTAGCTAAATCCTTCAGTCTAGTGTTAAACTGGAGCTATTAGTCAATACAATAGTGGTTTATCTATTTTGCTAATTTGTTCAAGAAAAAAGAGTTTTGGGAGTTCCCTGGTTGGTCCAGTACTTTCACTGCAGTGGGCCCAGGTTCAATCCCTGGTTGGGGAACTAAGATCTTGCAAGATGCATGGCACAGTAAAACAAACAAACAAAGAAACAAAAAAAACCCAAGAAACACAAAAATAGGTTTTTGATTTACTAATGAGATGTAAAAAATATAGGTTTTCTTTTTTTTAATCTTATTAATTTCAGCTTTTATCTTTAGCCTGTCTTCCCTATGCTTTTACTTTATTGTTCTTTATCTAGTGCTTTGAATTAGGAATTTAACTCATACATTTTCATTTTCTTCACATTATTGGGTATTGATATTATTCATATGTTGATATCTATTGATGTTGTTTAAGGGTGTAGTTTCCTCTAATCATTTAAAACATATATATCCAATAATTTCTGATATATAATGTTTTCATGAGTATTATTTTTTAAAAATTCAATTACTTCATTTTTTAATTTCCATTCTTCTCAAGAATTCTTTAATAGAACATTTTAATATTATCAGCTAGAAATTCTGGTTAATAAAACCAGAGAATGTTGTTTATAATCATCCTGTACATAATGGAACTTATTGATATTCCCTTTGTGACTTAATATATGATCAATGTCTATGACGGCTTCTTGTGTTCTTGAGAAGGTATATTCCCAATTATCATGGTGTAAAGGTTGACATATACATAATTCTATATCTTATTAATTGGTCATTTAGGTTTTCTGTATTCTTCCTCACTTTCCTTTTGATCTGTCTTGAGTTGAAAATAGTATGTTAAAAGCTTCCTATCATTAGTGAGTTCATATCAATTCCCCTTGCATCTCCTGCAATTTTTGCTTTATAAAGGGGATTACTGTGTTACTTGCTTTAAAGAGTGTGGTGGATATAATAAGGAATCACTCAGATCCCCAGGCTTCCCTGGTGGCTCAGAATTAAAGAATCCACCTTCGATGCAGGAGATACAGATTTGATCCCTGGGTTGGGAAGATCCCCTAGAGGGCATGGCAACCCACTCCAGTATTCTTGCCTGGAAAATCCCATGGACAGAGGAGACTGGCAGGCTGCAGTCCATGGGGTCACAAAGAGTCAGACACAACTGAAGCAACTGAGCATGCATGCATGCATGCATGCACAGATCCCCATTCAGGCCACTTTTTACTTCAGCTGCTAAGAATGCCTTTGACCAACAGCTCTCAGATAACAGCCCCTTTTGGGATTGCTTAAACTGAAGGTATCTTATCTTTTTTTAAAAAATTAATATTTATTTTAATATTTAATAATATATAAGCTAAAGTTCATGTAATTCAAATAACAATAAGTACATTTTTAGACTTCTCAGTATGGCTATCTCTGTCATTAAATATAGTTAATATAGTATTTTAATTTTTTTTTATTTTATATTGGAGTACAGTTGATTTACAATGTTGTGTTAGTTTCAGGTGCACATCCAGGAGATTTCAGTTATACATATAACTGAAGACACCTGTCTTGCCTAAAGTCATGCCTCTGCGAGGGGTGGCCCATATCCAATGACTGATTAATGCAGGATTTTAAGACCTCAGCCCTCTCACCTCAACTGTGGACAGCTCTAAAATGGCCATGCCATCTTCAGAGTTCCCCATAGAACAGGCTGACGCAGCCACTGAGATTGTTTCATAGCTCCCCCTGTCTCTTGACCCAATCCTGCTTCCTAGCCATCCCTTTCCTTTCACAAGTGTTGATCCTAAGAGCCCTCCTTCATAAAACTCCTGCAGGATAATATCCATTTCAGAGTCTGCCAGATGACAATCTGCAGTGAAGTCCAAAGGACTACTGATGTATAGAATTATCACAGCATTGGCTCCACATCACTACTTTTAGAAATTAAAAGGATGGGGAGGGAGGTGGGAGGGGGGTTCAGGATGGGGAACACATGTAAATCCATGGCTGACTCATGTCAATGTATGGCAAAAAACCACTACAATATTGTAAAGTAATTAGCCTCCAACTAATAAAAATAAATGGGGAAAAAAAGAAATTAAATGCTCAAGTCAATGCTCAACCCTTGGAGCAGTTGTCCCAGGCAAATTATCTTACTATTGCCAAAGACCATAGCAGAGAAATGACCATTTGCATTGTGTCTTGCCTCAATCTTAGGAAGATTTTTTCCTTATACATATCATGAAATTCAGTGGTCCTGTTGTCTGAAGATGGTGGGGGAATTCTGCTCATTTTTTTTTTCCTTTCTTTTTTTCTTACACCAAAGAGAGAAGGCAATCCCAATCATGTGACACTGCTGGACAAAGTAGGAGGCTAAAACTCTGAGATAACCTCATCTTTGGTGGTGGGGGTGGGGAAGGGGCATGAGAGCCAGACAGTGTGAAAGGAATCCCAAAGAGAAGAGAACTGAGAAAAAAGAATATCCAAATTTGGTTTATAAACTACGTATATTCTGGGCCACCCAAAGCTGCACAAACATGGAACAGACCAAAAAAGTACAGCAAAGGCTTTGAAAACTCAAGTGGTGGTGGAATTACCATCCACAGAAAGCAAGACAAACTCCTTCTGGAGGCTCTAGGGGAAATCTGTTGATTCTCCCAGCTATGGGTGGCTGTGGGTCTTCCTTGGCATGTGACTGCATCTATCTCTGCTCTATCTTCACACTGCCTTCGTGTATGTGTTTGTGTGTGAGAGAGAGATCTCCCTCTTTAATTCTTTCTGTAAGGATAAGTGTAATGAAATTTAGGGCCCACTCAGAAAATCAGTTGTGCGTGTGTCTGGTGGTGAAAGTAAAGTCTGATGCTGTAGAACAGTACTGCATAGGAACCTGGAATGTTCGGCCCATGAAACAAGGTAAGCTGGAAGTGGTCAAACAGGAGAAGGCAAGAGTGAACATCATTTTAGGAATCAGTGAACTAAAATGGACCAGAATGGGCGAATTTAATTCCGATGACCAATATACCTACTAATGTGGGCAAGAATCTCTTCGAAGAAATGGAGCAGCCCTCACAGTCAACAAAAAACTCTGAAATGCAGTACTTTGGTGCAGTCTCAAAAATGACAGAATGATCTCTGTTTGCTTCCAAGGTAAACTGTTCAATATCACAGTAATCCAAGTCTATGCCTTAAACACTAATGCTGAAGAAGCTGAAGTTGAACGGTTCTATGAAGATCTACAAGACCTTTTAGAACTAACACCAAGAAAAGATGTCCTTTTCATCATAGGGGATTGGAATGCAAAAACAGGAAGTCAAGGAGTAACAGGCATGTTTGGTCTTGGAGTACAAAATGAAGCAGGGCAAAGGCTAACAGTTTTACCAAGAGAACGCACTGGTCATAGCAAACACCCTCTTCTAGCAACACAAGAGAGGACTCTACACATGGACATCACCAGATGGTCAACACCGAAATCAGATTGATTATATTCTTTGCAGCCAAAGATAGAGAAGCTCTATACAGTCAGCAAAAACAAGACCGGGCGCTGGCTGTGGCTCAAATCATGAACTCCTTATTGCCAAATTCAGACTTAGATTGAAGAAAGTAGGGAAAACCACTAGGTCATTCAGGTATGACGTAAATCAAATAACTTATGATTACACAGTGGGAGGGGCAAATAGATTCAAGGGATTAGATCTGATAGACAGAGAGCCTGAAGAACTATAGATGGAGGTACATAACACTGTATAGGAGGTGGTGATCAAAACCATCCCCAAGAAAAAGAAATGCAGAAAGGCAAAATGATTGTCTGAGGAGGCCTTAAAAATAGCTGAGAAAAGAAGAGAAGTGTGAGGCAAAGGAGAAAAGGAAAGATATACCCATTTGAATACTGAGTTCCAAAGAATAGCAAGGAGAGATAAGAAAGCCTTCCTCAGCGAACAGTGCAAAGAAATAGAGGAAAACAACAGAATGGGAAAGACTAGAGATCTTTTCAAGAAAATCAGAGATAACAAGGGAACATTTCATGTAAAAATAGGCACAATAAAGGACAGAAACAGATATGGACCTAACAGAAGCAGAAGATATTAAGAAGATGTGGTAAGAATACACAGAAGAACTGTACCAAAAAAAAATCTTAATGAACCAGATAACTACAATGGTGTGATCACTCATCTAGAACCAGACATCTTGGAGTGTGAAGTCAAGTGACCCTTAGGAAGCATCACTATGAACAAAGCTAGTGGAGGTGATGGACTTCCAGCTGAGGTATTTCAAATTCTAAAAGATGATGTTCTTAAAGTACTGCACTCAATATGCCAGCAAATTTGGAAAACTCAGCAGTGGCCACAGGACTGGAAAAGGTCAGTTTTCATTTCAATCCCAAAGAAAGGCGATTCTAAAGAATGTTCAAACTACTGTACAATTGCACTCATTTCACATGCTAGCAAAGTAATGCTCAAAGTTCTCCAAGCTAGGTTTCAAAAGTACATGAACCGAGAACTTCAAGATGTTCATGCTGGATTTAGAACAAGCAGAGGAACCAGAGATCAAACTGTCAACATCTGTTGGATCATAGAAAAACCAAGAGACTTCTACTACTTCTACCAAGAGAAATCTACTTCTTCACTGACTACACTAAAGCCTTTGACTCTGTGGATCACAACAAACTGTGGAAAATTCTTAAAGAGATGGGACTACCAAACCACATTACCTACCTCCTTTGAAACCTGTATGCAGGTGAGGAAGCAACAGTTAGAACCAGACATGGAACAACAACAGACTGGTTCCAATTTGGGAAAGGAGTACATCAAGGCTATATATTGCCACCTTGTTTATTTAACTTATATGCCAAGTATATCATGCAAAATGCCAGGCTGGATGAAGCACAAGTTGGAATCAAAATTGCTGGGAGAAATATCAATAACCTCAGATATGTAGATGATACCACTCTAATTGCAGAAAGCAAAGAGGAACTAAAGAGCCTCTGTATGAAGGTGAAAGAGGACTGACTCAAAACTCAACATTCAGAAAACAAAGATCATGGCATCCGGTCCCATTGCTTCATGGCAAATAGGTGGAGAAAAAATGGAAACAGTGACAGACTTTATTTTCTTGGACTCCAAAATCACTGCAGATGGTAGCTGCAGCCATAAAATTAAAAGATGCTTACTCCTTGCAAGAAAAGCTATGACAAACCTAGACAATGTATTAAAAAGCAGAGACATTACTTACTGACAAAGGTCTGTCTAGTCAAAGCTGTGGTTTTTCCAGTAGTCATGTATGGATGTGAGAGTTGGATTATAAAGAAAGCTGAGCACTGAAGAATTGATGTTTTTGAACTGTGGTGTTGGAGAAGACTCTTGAGAGTTCCTTGGACTGCAAGGAGATCAAACTAATCAATCCTAAAGAAATAAATCCTGAATATTCATTGGAAGGACTGATGCTGAAGCTGAATCTCCAATATTTTGGCCACCTGATGTAAAGAACTGACTCATTGGAAAAGACCCTGATGCTGGGAAAGATTGAAGGCAGGAGGAAACGGGGATGACAGAGAATGAGGTGGTTGGATGGCATCACCAACTCAATGGATATGAGTTTGAGCAAGCTCCAGGAGTCGGTGAAGGATAGGGAAGCCTGGTGTGCTGCAGTCCATGGGGTCGCAAAGAGTCAGACCTGACTGAGTGATTGAATAACACCTGAGACTCCATTACTATGGCCTCTCCCAGAAAATTTATATCCTTCACTCAAATATTATTTCCAGATTTCTCTCTTCAATTTCAATTAGCCTCTTATTTCCACCTCTGTCTCAGCACCTCCACCTGGAGGCCCCCCAAGCATCTCAAATTCATTTTTTCCCAAACCAAATCCTCTACTGCTGTTGCTGCTGCTAAGTCGCTTCAGTCGTGTCCAACTCTGTGCAACCCCATAGACAGCAGCCTACCAGGCTCCTCCGTCCCTGGGATTCTCCAGGCAAGGACGCTGGAGTGGGTTGCCATTTCCTTCTCCAATGTATGAAAGTGAAAAGTGAAAGTGAAGTCACTTAGTCATGTCGGACTCTTCGCGACTCCATGGACTGCAGCCTACCAGGCTCCTCCATCCATGGGAGTTTCCAGGCACGAGTACTAGAGTGGGTTGCCATTGCCTTCTCCGAAATCCTCTACAGCCCTCTACAAATCTGCTATTCATGAATTTACTGTTTTGAATAATGCTATCTTTCCACACCAAGATGGCAGAATTAGAAACATCACCATCATCCTTGTGCATGTTTCTCCCCTTTTCTTAATCACAACATCCAGCTATTCGCCTCAGCCCAGAAGTGTACCAAGACCTTCATCATTGACCTATTTTCCTGCAAGATTCCACCACTCATTAATCCACACTGTTTTTCCTCTCAGATTTTGTGCAATTCATTGCCTCTCAGTTGATCTCTGCTTCCATCCCTCTCTGCCTCAGCACCTTTAAAACACAGCTCTCTGAGGCTCACATGATCAAGTCCACACTCCTCAGCACACCTCGTAATTTTTTTCATAGAGCTGTCATTACTCTTTAGCATGCCTTCTGAATGTTTCACAGTCTGGCTAAAACCAATCTCTACAGTCTCCCTTTCCACCACTTCTTTCCTCTTCCTCTCCCAGTCTCCATTCCAGTTCTGTTGGCCCACTGTGTTTTATGCTGTGTATTAGAACCAGACTGTTCTAGGTTTAGCAAAAATGCCAAGCAGTTTGATGCTTCTAAAACTGAGCTCAAGTTGTGCTCTCTGCCTGAAAGTGTCCTTTGCCCACATCTCAGTCTATGATATCGCACTCAGATTTGAAGCTCACATACAAATTTCCTCCAATAGAATTAATGACTCACTTTCTGGGTTCCCATGGAATCTTGTGCACACATGCACTAAAACAACTCTTACCAACTGTTTGAGGTTTGTTTTTTCCTTTACTAGATGGACTCTGAACTCCACAAGAAAACTTGGAATATATGTTCAATTGATGTTCGGCTTGAACTAGTGAATTTACTGTCCCTAGTATAGTTAGTACATTAAGCTGAAACTACTAATTATGTGGGCTGCCCCCATGGCTCAGTAGTAAAGAATCTGCCTGCCAATGCAGGAGAAGTGGGTTTGGTTCCTGGGTTAGGAAGAGCCCCTGGAGAAGCAAATAGCCACCCACTCCAGTATTCTTGCCTGGGCAATCCCATGGACAGAGGAGCCTGGAGGGCTATATAGTCCAGGTGGTTGCAAAAGAGTCAGACACAACAATAATAAATTATATACACCTAAGAATGAATTTCAATTAGATACTATACTGTAGATTATAAACTAGAGAAGCAAACATTAATGTATTTAGTTTAAAGGAAGGGAGAAGTGATTCTAAAGAACTAATTTGTCAAACAGAGAGGAATGAGGGACCTGCATGGAAGAAAGAAACAAATATAAGTCAGAGGTGGACATTATTTAAACACAAATTATCCATTTGAACACTGTCCCTGTTATTCTATTTTTGTATATAGGCAGGCAGATGTGCCCTGGTGTCAAATGAGAAAATATCTCATTTAAAATGATTAAAAACACTATGAAACATCAGCATTGAAGAAGTTGAAAATTTGTACTATATGTATTCTTATGATTTTTTATTGTTCTTAGACTACTTTTACATATGTCACTTCTTGATGAATGCTGTTTGTAAATGAATTCAAGACACAGGTAAAGAAAAAAGAAAATAGATACAAGTCTACTTTAGTCACTTAGCTTGCTGTTCCTTCTGGACAATTTATTCATAATCTATAAAATGTCGCCATCTGCTGGAGGAAGAAAATATGTGCGATTCAACTTTGTTGTGCCAAGTGTTATTTATAGTCAACATGATGAACAACTTAGAACTATAGGACTTTTAGTAAGATGATTACACTAGTTCAGCTGGTGAATTTCCACATTATACAAGTAAATATTCCTTACCACTCTGATTTGTTTGAGGATAGGTTTTCTTCAGTAGGCAATTCAGTTCAAGTACCCTTTAAAATGTTTTAACAAGCAGCTATTTCTCAGGAACACTTGCCTTCTGTTTTCAGCTGTTTGCTGTTCAGTTCAGTCCAGTCACTCAGTCATGTCCGACTATTTGCAACCCTATGGACTGCAGCATGCCAGGCTTCCCTGTCCATCACCAACTCCCAGAGCTTGCTCAAACTCACATCCATCGAGTCAGTGATGCCATCCAACCATCTCATCCTCTATTGTCCCCTTCTCCTTCTGCCTTCTATCTTTCCCAGCATCAGGGTCTTTTCCAATGAGTCAGTTCTTCGCATCAGGTGGCCAAAGTATTGTTTGCTGTTAGCACTTGATATGGAAGTATTAGGTATTAAAATGAGCTACTGTAGAGGTGGGACTTCCAAAATGAGTTAGTGAGAAGCTTAACAAATCTGTTCCTCAAAAAACAATGCTAAGACTGACAAAATTGCAAAAACAACAAAGCCAACCAAACAAAAAAAGTCCCACCAACTTCTTCAGGACTGTTGAAACTGGACAGAAGGAAAGAAAAGTGCAGAAAAATCATTTTAGAAATAATGGCTAAACCATCCCAAACTTGATGAAAAGCATTAATCTACACATACGATAATTTCAATGGATTCTCCATAGGATAAACACAAAGAACTCTATACCTAAACATATCATACTCAAACTATTGAAAGTTAAGAGAAAATCCTGAAAGCCACAAGAGAGAAATGACTTATCAGGGACAAGGGAACCACACCATATATAACAGAATCACAGTGACTTCTCATCAGCAATAATGAAGGCCAGAGGGTGGTGACATGATTTATTTAAAGGAGCAGAAGAGAGACTTCCCTAGTGGTCCAGTGGTTAGGACTCTATGCTTCCAAAGCAGGGGGTGCAGGTTCAATCCCTGGTCAGGGAAAGCTAGGATTCCACATTCTATGTGGTGAGACCAAAATAATAAATAAAGTGGCAGAAGAAAAAAAAATTAGCCAAAAATTTACATCCTGCAAAACCATCTTTCAAAAATAAAGACAAAGGGTAAAGGATCTGAATAGACATTTCTCCAAAGAAGGTATAGAGATGTCCCATAAGTACATGCTCATGAAAAGATGCTCAAGATCATTATCCTTCAGGGAAATGCAAATAAAAATCACAATGAGATATCAGTTCACCGCAGCTAGGGTGGCCATTATCAAACTCAGATAGAAACAAGTGTTGGCAAGGATATGCAGAAATCAGAAGTTACATGTGGCCACTTTGGAAAACATTCTGGTCTTTACTCAAAAAGTTAAACACAAGTAAAGACATAAACGTTAAGGCCAGAAAAAGTCAAACTCCTAGAGGTAAACATAGGCAGAACACTCTTTGACCTAAATTGCAGCAAGATCCTCTTTGTTCTACCTCCTAGAGTAATGGAAATAAAAACAAAAATAAACAAATGGGACCTAATTGAACTTAAAAAGTTAAACACAGACTTAACATTTGACTCAGCAATCCCAACTTTAAGCATATATCCAAGAGAAATAAAGACACACGTCAACACAAAAACTTGTACATGAATACTCATGTCAGCAATATTCATACTAGCCCAAAGTGGAAACAAATGTCCATCAGCTGATGAATAGACAAATATGGTGTATCCATACAATGGAATATTACTCAGCCATAAAAAGAGAAATGGTTGATACCTGCTACAACATGATGAATTTTAAAAACATAATGCTAAGTGAAAGAAGCCAGTCAGAAGATCAAATATTATATTATTATATTTTATTTTTCTGAAATCTCCAGAATTGGCAAATCAATAAAGACATAAAGCAGATTAGTTGTTGCCTAGAGCTGGGGGAGGGCAGTGGAGTTTTGGGAGAGTGACAGCTAAACGGTACAAGATTTCTTTTTGTGTTTATATGCAAAGATTTTCTTTCATTCTGTGGATTGCCTTTTTTCTCTGCCAATAGTGTCCTTTGATGCACAAAGTTTAAAAAGAAAATTAGGTAGTCCAATTAATCTATTTTTTCTTTTGCTGCCCGTGCTTTTGATGTCGCATCCCAAAATAACTGCCAGATCCAACATCATGAAGGTTTCCCCTTATGTTTTCCTCTAAGAATTTTATAGTTTTAGCACTTATACTTAGGTCTTTGATCCACTTTGAGTTAATTTTTGTTTCTATGATTCCAATTTCATTCTTTTGTATGTGGATGTCCAGTTTTCTCAACACCATTTGTTGGGAATACTTTACTTTCCCCATTGACTTGACTTGGTATCCTTATTGACAATCAATTGACCATAAATGTGAATGTTTATTTCTGGACTCTATTCTATTTCAATTTGGTTTATGTCAGCAGGTTAACTTTTTTAAAGTTAATTTTATTTACTTATTTATTTTGGCTGGACTGGGACTTTGTTGTGGTCCATGGGGTTATCTCTAATAGCAGAGCATGAGGACTTCTCTAGTTGTGGCATGTGGGTTTTTCTTGTTATGGTGCATAAGCTCTAGAGTGCATGGGCTCTCTACTTGCCAATCACAGCATTGGGGATCTTAGTTCTCTGATCAGGGATCAAATCCACATCCCCTGCATTGGAACATGGATTCTTAACCACTGGACCAGCAGGGGAGATCCAAGGTTAACTTTATTTAAAGTACATTGTGTTGATATAAGAGAACTGGGCCAGAGACATGCAGTCTCTTTGAGATTAGACATAAGGACATTGGAAACTCCTGGAAAGGAAATGTAAGACTTGAGTGCTCTAACCCAGGCAACTAAATTAACTAGAAATAAAGAAAAGTATACACCAATATCTCTCATGAGTAAGGGATGCAAAAATCCCTAACATAGTATTAACAAATCCATCAATATATAAAAACATAATAATTTACCATGACTATGTGGGTTTATTCCAGGGATAAAAGGTTTGATATTTTATTTTATTTTTTTTTTTTGATATTTTAAAATCTATCAATGTAATGTATCAAATTAACAATTTAAAGGAAAAAATGACCTGACAAGATCAACTGATAACAAAGCAAATTTGAAAATTATTTGACAGTCATTTGTGATAAAAATCCTTAGCAAACTAGGAATTCATCCTTTCGACCAGGGCTTAACTGTTGTTAGCCAAAATAGACATCTGACAATGATATGATACAGACTGATGAGAACAAAACAAAATCAAACAAAATCTGCCTAGGAAAATGTTTCTCCTTCAGATTCATTTGACAGGCTTGTCTTCTTGTCTGCCTATCTGGGCTCCAGTAAAGGCCATGTACTCCAGTGGAGGATACGAGGTCACACCATTTTCATTCATAGGAGGCCACTGTAAGGGAAAGATCTCTTCAATCACTGGAAATTTAAAGAACCAATCACTTGTTTAGCTTTTAATTATCCTTGTCTTCCTTTTCCATCATCCCTTGGCCCTCATTCAAGCTTCAGTTTCATTACTTCCAACCATCATCTGCTCCTTCCATCTCAGAAGCATCACATGGCCTTGATAAGAAATGTAATAAATTGTAGTGCATGCAGTAGTGTGCCTCTCAGATGTCTCCCTCTTCAGGACTAAGTTACTCATTCTCTCAGCAGCTTAGAGATTTAACAGCCAGTAACTCTCAGCTGAGTCTCTCTCAAGAAAGTCATCTAATGGAAAGTCATGCCCCACCTCCACACCCAACAACTGGGAGATGTGTGGTTCAAGGCCTGGCACCTTTGCTTTAACTAGGGATAACACTGAAGGACTTTTCCAACTCCATAAAGACTTAATACAACTCACCAATCAACATTCGGTTCCAAATCTTAACAACTCTACTAACCAAAATTTTATCCCCTCATGTCTGTGCCAAATATTCCCTTTTTCTTCTACCAATTCACTCACCACCCCTCTCTATCCTGCTGTGTGTCCTAGGATGCTGTTCTCTGCATTCTCCAGGCTCCCTAGCCTTCTGGCTTCCAGCCAAGAAAATGGGAAACCCATGGCAAGTATTAACACAGTAGGAACGTGGGGATAGTCCACTTAGAAATTTTTTAAAGATGATGAGTTTTGCTACTTTTCTCTTATTTTCAGCTAAAAAGCTCTCTGAACAGTTATGACCCTGAATTAGACCGTGTCACCCCTCTCTTATAAGGCTGCAATGAGATTTCTGCAATGAGAAGAGTATTAAGGCACTGTTTGTTTAAAACTAGATTAATTTTAAAGGTTACATATTTAAGACAGTTTGCCCTTTCCTGGTAGCTCAGCGGTAAAGAATACATCTGTAATGCACTTTCACTGCTGAGGGTGTGGGTTCAATCCCTTGTCAGGGAACTAAAATCCCACAAGCCACATGGTGTGGCCAAAAAATCAGGAAAGAGACAGAGCGAGAACACAAGCAAATGATGGCAACGGTATGGAGAAAAGAGAAACCTTGTACGCCATTGGTAGGAATGTAAACTGCTGCAATCACTGTGGAAAACAGTACAGAGTTTTCTCAAAAAACTAAAGATACAACTCCCATGTGACCCAGTAATTCCATTCCTGGCTACATATCTGAAAAAACAAACAAACAGTAATTCAAAAAGATACATGGACCCCAATATTCATAGCAGCATTTTTTACAACAGTCAAGATAAGGAAGCAACTGAAATTCCCATCAACAGATGAATGATAAACATGTGACTACACACATACATGCACACATGCACACACGAACACACAGGAAAGCTACTCGGCCATAAAAAGTAAAATTTTGACCTCTGTGACAACATGGATGGACTTAAAGGCTATTGTGCTAAATAAAATGTAAGACAAAGACAAATACCATCACTTACAAGTGGAATCTAAAAAATACAACAAATTAGTGCATATGACAAAAAAGAAGCAGACTCACAGATATAGAGAATATACTAGTGGTTACCAGTGGGGAGAGGGAAGGGGGAAAAGGTGCAATATAGGGGTAGAAGATTAAGAGGTACACATTATTATGTATAAAATAACCGACAAGGACATATTGTACAACACAGATAATATGGTCAATATTTTATAATAACTAAACGGACTATAACCTTTTAAAATATAACCTTGCCCAGCCCCTCCTCTAGGCCAATTCTGGACTGACCACTGACCTGAGACCATAACCCCTCTTTAATGGGCCGGCCCCGCCCCCAAGATGGCCGCAACCATGTGCAGTTGGTGACCACTGCGGGCTCTTTTTCTGAGAAAGAGAGCATAGCTTTGAGGAATGGAGGGGCGGGAACTCTCCAGGGAGCATAGCCACAAGGAGGCCCAGCGGCGCAGGAGGACCGGAGAAGCCGGCCTCGGAGGCGGTGGAACCCGGTCGCAATGACAGTCCGCACGGAGCCCGCTCGCCTCCCGCCACCCGAGACGTCTCCCCAGCCTTTTGTACTACTTGTCGCGGAAAATGGTCGCACTCTTGTCGCTCCATTTAACCTCAGAGGGAGCCACGTCAGAAGCATTGTCCCCAAAGGTACCATGTTACCCATTGGCTGTGTTGCCCTCCGCTCCTTCAACCCTCTCTGCGCGTGCGCAGCACTCAGGCTCCCCGAGAAACGGGAACGGAAGTCCTCTGCTGACCCCAGGGAGGTGCAAGTTGGTGCTGGTTGGTGTTACCCGCCCCGAGATCTCGCGTTCTTGGTGGTGGATTAAGGGGAGGCGGAGTTGGGGATTGGCCACATAGGAAGGTCGGAGGAGGGGCCATGGTTAAAGAGCTCCAGTCCCTGGGGTGGGGGGCGGTGTTGAGTGACGGGGCCTCGGTGGTGGGAGAGGGGCGGGCTCCGGAGGTCAGCGAGTGATTGCTTCATTAATTGATTAATTCAGCGACTGTTTACTCAGTGTCTACTAAATGCCTGGCACTGTTTTTCACATTTGCCTTCATAGTTGCCCTGTATGTACTTTGATACTACCTTTCTGTTCATTTTATAGGGAGAAAACAAGACAGAAGGGCTTGGAAACCTAGCCAAAATCACACAGTAAACCCGAGGGATCCTTTTGTTGCCAGGGCTGCTTCAACTTTACTCAAAACATGCCAACCCCCACCTTTAGCAGGAATTAACTGAAATCTTACGGTTAAAGGGCCCAGAGATTAGAAAGGAAACTACAAACCAGCTGGGCCCAAGATGCTCACTCTTCAGACCTCCAAGAGACCCTGGGTCTCAGTATACGCTGATTTTATTATATTAGCATATTAGATAACACACTTACCGATGGCCATGACCAGAGATTAAAGACCAAAAAAAAAAAAAAAGGACAAAAGGGGGTAACACCACACCCCTTGAAAAAGCACCATCTTTTCCCCAGTAGACTAATACATATACGTCCCTATCTTTAGCCTCACTCCTCCCCCTTTTGTCTTCACTGTTTATAATTAAATCCCTGCTGCAGGTGGGTGAGGAGAAGTTCCTCTGTGAACTTAGTCCCTGCTTCTCCATTCTTTGGCCACTGAATAAAGCTTGTGCTGTGTCCACATCAGCTTCCATTTCATTATTAGCTGCTCAAACTGGAATGGAAAAAGAACCCTCCCCAACAGGGGCAGAGAGCCTTAGCCAGACTAGGGCCTGAGCAGGATGCAAAGGACTTACAGGTAGCACTTTTTTCCCCACATAGCACTTATGCCTGTCTAACTAACATGCCCTAAATTTATTTATCAAGTTTGTTGCTTACTCTCTCTCTTCTGCTAGAGTATAGCTCCACACGATCAAGGAACTCTTGTATATCCAACACATAGAATAAATACATAGTAGGCACTCACCTCATATTGAATGAGTGAAACCTGCAGAGGAGTTTGATTTCAGAGACTGGACTCTCAACGAAGTAAAGCAGTTGTAGCTCATTGTCTGCTGATAATTGAGCTCTTCACTTCAGTTGAGTTACTCAGTCGTGTCCAACTTTGCAACCCCATGGACTGCAGCATGCCAGGTTTCCCTGTCCATCACCAACTCCTGGAGCTTGCTCAAACTCATGTCCATCGAGTCGGTGATGCCATCCAACCATCTCATCCTCTGTCATCCCCTTTTCCTCCTGCCCTCAGTCTTTCCCATCATCAGGGTTTTTTCCAATGAGTCAACTCTTCACATCAGGTCGCCAAAGTATTGGAGCTTCAGCATCAGTCCTTCCAATGAACATTTTGGACTGATTTCTTTTAGGATTGACTGGCTTTATCTCCTTGCAGTCCAAGGGGCTCTCAAGAGTCTTCTTCAACATCAGTGCACAGGCCCAGGTAGGTGGCTATAGTGGCAACGGCCAAATCCAGTGCCAGGTGGCGGTCCAAAGGCCCAGATCCCTGCACACATCAGTTCAGTTCAGTCGCTCAGTCATGTCCGACTCTTTGCGACCCTATGAATCACAGCACACCAGGCCTCCCTGTCCATCACCAACTCCCGGAGTTTACTCAAACTCATGTCCATTAAAAAAGTGAAGCTATCCAGCCATCTCATCCTCTGTCATCCCTTTCTCCTCCTGCCCCCAATCCCTCCCAGCATCAGGGTCTTTTCCAATGAATCAACTCTTCACATGAGGTGGCCAAAGTATTGGAGTTTCAGCTTCAGCATCAGTCCTTCCAAAGAACACCAAGGACTGATCTCCTTTAGGATGGACTGGTTGGATCTCCTTGCAGTCCAAGGGACTCTCGAGTCTTCTCCAACACCACAATTCAAAAGCATCAATTCTTCGGTGCTCAGCTTTATTTATAGTCCAACTCTCACACCCATACATGACCACTGGAAAAACCATAGCCTTGACTAGACGGACCCATTCAAATGGGTGTATCTTTCCTTTTCTCCTTTGCTTTTCGTTTCTCTTCTTTTCACAGCTATTTGTAAGGCCTCCTCAGACAGCCATTTTGCTTTTTTGTGTTTCTTTTTCTTGGGGATGGTCTTGATTCCTGTCTCCTGTACAATGTCACGAACCTCCATCTATAGTTCATCAGGCACTCTATCAGATCTTATGACCATATAAATATTCCAGTAGGATAGAAAGAGTTAGTCACTCAGTGGAGTCTGACTCTTTGTGACCCTATGGACTGTAGCCTGCCAGCCTCCTCTGTCCATGGAATTCTCCAGGCAAGAATACTGGAGTGGGTTGCCATTTCCTTCTCCAGGGGATCTTCCTGACCCAGGTATTGAACCTGGGTCTCCTGCATTGCAGGCAAGATTGTTTACTATCTGAGCCACCAGGGAAGTCAGTAGGATAGAGTTCAGGTTAAAATAGGAGAAAAAAATGTAATAGTTACTGCCACACTAAGAGTACTCATGTTCCTATACCTTCATGAACAGTGGCTCTTCTCTATCTTTTGAATGTTTACTAACCTTATAGGTAAAAAAAGAGTATCTTACTATTTAATTAGCATATATTTGAACTTTATTGCAATTTATAATCTATTTGTATCTTTAGCAGCTGCTTATATTGGGTTGGCCAAAAAGTTCATTCAGGTTTTTCCATACCATCTTACAGAAAAACCCAAATGAAATTTTTATTCAACTAATTATTTCTGTCGGTATGAACATTTTATCCATTCTGTTGTCTTTTCTTAACTGACTTATCAAAAACTCTAGAGTAAAATCCTAGAAATGGCACTGCTGCATTAAAGAGTATTTGTAATATACATTTTGATGTATATTAACCAGTTGCTCCACCCATACCCAATGCTTTAAATTATTTATAACTTCTTTGTTGTTTTTCTACACACTTGATTGCACTGTTTAATGTTTGAGAAGCTGAAGAATATAAAGAATTACTAGAGATCTAATGCCCAGCATAGTGATTATAGTCAACAATACTGTATTATAAACTTCAAAGTTGCCAAGAGACTAGATTTTAATTGTTCTCACTACAAAAAAAGAAATTATAATTGTGTGACATGATAGAGGTGTTAGCTAATGCTGTTGGTGGTAATCATATTACAAAATATAAATGTATCAAGTCAATATGTTGTATGTGTTGTGCTCAGTTCCTCAGTGTCTGACTCTTCGTGACCCTATGGACTGCAACCCACTAGGCTTCTCTGTCCATGGGATTCTCCAGGCAAGAATACTGGAGTGAGTTGCCATTTCCTTTTCCAGGGGATCTTCCCAACCCAGGGATCAAACCTGAGTCTCCCACATTGCAGGCTGATTCTTTACCGCTGAGCCACCAGGGAAATCCTGACTTTACACAGTGTTACATGTCAATTATATCTCAATAAGAAAAAGAATCTGAAGAGTGATAAATGGTATACTACTATAAATTTATTTCACATTCCTCCAGTTATACTGGAGGAGGTTGTGGTTCTTAAAGATGTTAGAATTTTAGTGTATGAAGGAAATTAGATCATTGTTATATAATAAACAAATATCATTACCACTTTGATATTGATGTTTGAGAATTAAAAAAAAATTTTCTTCAATTTAGATATTTCTAATGTCTAGGTAATCAAGTTTGTCAGTCTTTAGCTGTATGTCTTCTAAATTTGGGGATGGCTTAGACTTTCGCTACTTTGAATTTATAAAAACTTTTAACTAGTAATTTTATGGTTATCCTGCACACATTTAAATCTCTAATTCATCTGTAATTTATTTTGGAATTTGGAGTGGGGTAGCTAATGCAGTTTTATGGTATGTGTTTTCCCTGCATAAATACATAGCCAGATTTTGCTAATAACCTCTTTTCTGCAGCAATTTGAGATGCTTTCGTTCTGAACTAAATTCTGACCCTGTATGTGTAGGATCTGTTAGTAGTTTTTAAATTCCTTCATTGTCATTATTAAAGCATAACACTGAGTGTAGTATGAATAAAACTCTTTCTCCTCATCACAGAAATCTGAGATAACCTGGCTTTAGCTTTGTGTCTCTGGAAACCCAATAATTGTGGAATAACAGGTGTATTACCAGGCATTGTTACTTAGGATCAATATGACCCTTGATTGGTAAACAAACTGCACCTGGACTGGGAGGCCTGTGAATAACTGAAAATAGCTGGTAGGAAGCCATTGATTTGGATTTTCCTGGGTCCAGGGTAACTCTCATAACTGAGCATGTCCTTTGCCAGGACCCTGGAAAATATGCTGTTAGGGAAATTAAAATGGAGGTAGTCTTGTTCAGGCTTCAGAGGCAGGGGAGCAGGCCTCTGACCTGCTTCTGACCTGCCTGGATGCTCCCTGGGTTACATGCCTTCCCATGAGCATGCAGATTGTTACCAGCTATCAAGCAGCTCTTTAGATAAGCGAGGGAATGGGTCTTGGAATTTTCTTGAGCTCTTGGAGGCCTGGCCAGCCTCTGAGGTCTGGAAAATCTAGTGCCTCAGAAGATGGAATAAACAGCACTGTCAAAGTTTAAACAAAAACCAGAGCTGCATTTTTGTTCACAAACTGATGATGGTATCAATTTGTGGCCTGGGATTATAAGGAGCCCCCAGAGCTGCAATTTGATCTCACCAGTGGGGTGGAGGCACTGCCCAGGACCCTCTCCCAATTGGGACTCCAGATTGCTGTTACTTGGGACGTCCCAGCGCTGTTAAATTCTGGATGTAGGTGTTGGACCAATTTGGTGATGTATATGCTGTTACTTCTCTGTTGCTTCTACTTCTTTTCTTCTAATGACTGTATATTGAAAATAAGTCAGATAATCCTCTATTAAATATTCAAATTGTTGTGTGAGTAACAAGTGGTTTCTTTTGCTAATCGTTTGAACCTAAAATGAAAGTAAAACTTTTGGCAAAACGTGTGCCTGGGGGTCTGTTACAAGAGATACTGGTGTATGGAGCAGCTTTTGGCTTCTAGGCCAATTGCTGGCTGTGTTTGACAGCGTGGCCTTGTTCCTGGGCACCTCAACTATCACATGGCAGGGGGGAGTGGCAGGGGCAGGTTGAGCTACTGGATTGTATGAAGTCCTCCTGCTGGCGACACAGGCCTGTCACTACCTTTTGGCCCACTGTTTCCTGTCTCCCTCTGCAAAGCTGAGTAAACTGGTGCCACACATGGCCCACGGGGGCCTTGTGGCTGCAACATGTGTTCTTGAATTTAAGGCCACCGAGGGTGGGTGGGACAGGATGGGATCCAGAATGGAAATGGGTGGGTTATTGCTCTCCAGGCAGTTAAAGAAGTAAATCCTTGTTTGGTGGTGATAAGATCAAATACAGACCTTTTCTTAAAATCTGCTGACCAGGCCAGATACTGTCCTGTTCTTTGACTGGTGATTGATCGGACCAACAGTGCTGTTGGTCATGACTGAGTGGCCATGTTTTGAACTGTTTGTTCTAGATCTACATCCCCTTCAAAGCCTTCTATCAGTCCCAAGCAGAACTGAGTTCTTCCTCTTTTGGATTCCCCGCCCTACCTCTGCCATTGCCTTCTTTCCTCCTGCCCTTTAATGTGTTTGTAAGTGGTGTTTTTCTCCCTCTACTAGAATGTATGTAACTTCAACTCAGGAGGTGTTTGTTTTTTATTAATCTCTAAATCCTCAGAACTTATCAGCTTGGTCTCTAGTCAATAAATATGTGTTGGAAGAATGAACTTCCAGTGTGAGATATTTCTAACACTTCATCTCTTTTCCCATAGTTTAAAATAATTTTAGTTACATAAGCAGCCTATATACTATACTATGTCAAATTGTGGATGATGAACAGTATAACAACAATTACATAGAGAAAGGCAATGCAGTGTCTAAAAGTGTGTGTGCAGAGACCAGACCACATGGATTTTGATTCCTAGTTCCTACCTGTGTGACCTGGGGCAGGTGACCTTGCACTCTATGAACCTTCCTGTCTTCATCTGTCAGGGTTCTCCTGGGTGGTGGGGAGGGCTGAAATCTTTCTACATATGAAGGACATAGGATGGGCACAGAGTGGGCACTTGATGTGACGTACTATCTCCGTCTGCAAGCTAATCACTGGGCTAAGGAGTAGTGTGTTGTGTAGGAAACATTGACCTTCAAGGACATGTTTGTGGACTTCACCCAGGAGTGGCAGCAGCTGGACGCTGCTCAGAAGAACCTCCACAGGGATGTCATGCTGGAGAACTACAGCCACCTCGTCTCCATGGGTGAGGGACCCTCCACAGGGTGACTGGAACACACCCCCTCGTGTCTTCCTCTCTGGGCTCCTGCAGCTCAGGGGCATCTGGGCCCTGAATGAGTCGGGCCTCAGGCTCCTGGTCAGGAATTCCTAATGGCGTTTGCCCCCTGCCCAGCATGGTTATGCTCTCACCTTCTCTGTGGATGGTCTGCACTGAGGGCCCACTGGCTGGGCTCATGGCCAGACCATCCCCACCCTGCAGGGACGGGCCTCGGTTCCGGAATGCTGCAGGTATTCATAACCAAGTCCTTTGTCATTTCCCCTTAACACGATACCTTGTGACCCAGCCACATGGGATCTTCAGGTTGGGACAAGGAGAAGAGGCGGCCGGGATAGCAGCTGGAGAAAGCCCACTGTGGAGCTGTCCAGGTAAGCCCATGCCAGGTCAGGGATTAAGGGGTGATGGTCCTTACCACAGTTCTGTTTATTTCATCTTTCTGGCCCCTGAAGAAACCAGCCGGATCCCAGAGAATAAGTTTAAACTACCGCAAGCTCAACCACACCAAGTTTAACTTCACAAAAGAGAAATATAGCACCTTAAGGTCCTCTTTGGGATCAGAGGTGACACATTTTACACCTAGAAATACTTGTCTGGCCCATATTCCAGGTGACACAAAAGGCTGCCAGCTTTGGCTGGGGCCTAGGGCAGGAAAGGCTCTGCAGTTAGCCCAGGCTGTAGTGCCAACAGCCTTGTTGCTTGCACCATATGGTCTGGCTGCCTTAAGGGGCTGAAGGTGTCAGTGGTGGGAAAAGATGCAGAGTGAAAAACAAGCCCCTTAGATTTTTGAGTAAGACCTGAAATATGTGTCAGAGAATTATACTACTTTTGAGATAGCAGGGTCCCATAACTCATGAGGAGCACTAGGCACAATAAACCTCCTTCTATCCTGCTGCTCTGCTCCATTTACTGAATAACCCAGAAAACAGCCAATTTTCAGTGTGGCCTAGAGCAAGAATAGACTTTGCAATGGGTGTGGATTACCAAATGACCTAGCATATGAAGTGTCTGTGGCAGATGGACATGATGTATGGAAATTTTGGAAGGTCCCTGTATGTCAATCACAGTACAGTCTATGAGGGTTTTGGAGCATAGCAATGCCATCTTCTGCAGACAGGTATTCTTCAGAGAAAAAAAAAATTCTAGCCTGCTATTGGCCCTGATTGATGATCTTCCCTTTGCCCTTTCCAAGTCCTCCCCCTCAAAGTTATTAACTATCCCGAATTCTAATAACAGAGGAGAATTCCACAGATACAATTGTATGTTTTATGACCCTGGAAAAATAAACAAGAAAATTTTAAAAAGCACTGTTAGAAACTCCAGGAAAATAAAAAACTAAGCAAAAAAGTAAATAATTATTGGGATTAATTTGTATTTTCTTATGAATTTCCTCCTAAGTTCTTCAGAGGTTCCAATTGAAACTATGATAATTGCCTGGGCCCATAATCACTAGTGGGGTCTGATCTCCAAGTTGATCACCTTAGCACATAAGGTTCTTGGCTGCTATACATCTCTGAATCTGCCCTATGCCATTTACCAATCAGCGAGCTCCTTGTGGGGAAAAAGCAGCTGTCTATTGCTACTTTTCTTGCCTGCATGACCTTGCCACCCAAGTCCCACTGTCTTAGCTCAGGGCTCCTTCAGGCCCTAGAAACCAGCTGTAGTTCCTTGTCACATGTATTTCCTCAACATGGCTGCTTACTTCATCAGGCCAGCAAGAAAAATTTCTCTCTGGTCTCCTAAGATGAAGTGTTATATAACATAATATAGTCATGGGAGTGGCATCCTATACTTCTGCCATAAACTATTGGTTGACAGCAAGTCTCAGTTCTGCCTACACTTAAGCAGAGAGGATTATATAGGGCAAAAATCATTGGAGTCACCTAGGATGTGCCTGACACAACTGCTGACAACAGGACAAGGAGAAAAGAGGGAATAGGAACTTTCACAAGTATCGCAGTTGAAGAGATTTCTATTTGGTGTCAAAAGTCAGCTTTGTCTCATTACTTGTACCTTTGACCAATTTACTACTACCTCTCTCCTCACCTGTAAAGTTTGTTAGCTAATAATTTATGTAATGAGGTTTGGTGGTCACAGAGTAAAGAACTATGGAGACACTTATTTTTATCCAAAAAATCACACAGATATTAAAATTGCAGGATGTTCATTGTCAAGATGCAAAACATACTCAAAACCATATACTCAGATAACCACATGAAAAAGGAATAAGGAATATATACACATATGTGAAAATCAGGTCATTTTAAGAAAACAATGATGTCATACATTAAACTATGGATGGAAAGACAGAATCAAGCATGCACAAATTAAACAATTTATTTTACTGATAGTTTCTGGAGAATACATTTAAAAATTAAAAAATCAACAGTCCTAACACCCAAATAATAATCTGGATAATCTGCTTAATAATTTTGTATATTTCCTTCTAAGCATTTTGTTCTGTGTCCACCTATATACTCTAAAACACATACAAATATAAAACAAATATATTTGTACACATATATATACATATATGGGCATATAATTTTACTCAGTATAAAACTATTTTTCTCCCACCCACAATCACTGATACAATGCTGTGTATCCATTCTCAATGCATTTTTACAATGTAAATCATGTGGTACATTTAAAAATTTTTTTCACTTAGCCAATTATCATGAACATTTCCCTAAATCCTCAAACATAAGAACACTTTTGGAGAAGGAAATGGCAACCCACTCCAGTATTTTTGCCTGTAGAATCCCAGGGACAGAGGAGCCTGGTGGGCTGCCATCATTGGGGTCGCACAGAGTCGGACACGACTGAAGCGACTTAGCAGCAGCAGCAAGAACACTTTTAATTAATGCATACTATTCTATCTTACTGATATGTCAATTTTGAGTCAATTGACTATTGGATAGTCAATTTTTGTCCTATTTTAAATAACATTGTGTTAAGGGAGATAATCTGAAAATTAAAAGAGGCATAAAATGTAAGCATAAAATGGTTACCCTTAAATATTAAGTTGTAAGCAATGTTCCTAAGTGAGGTGTGTTAAAGCTTACTATATGCCTTTTCTGAAAGGGGTTTGTATTTTGCACTGAAAGTGCTGATGAACACGTGTAAGATCTCCTGTTTGAGTGCTTGTTTCAGGGAACATGACGACTCATCTCCCTTTATAACACTTAAGGGAGGAATTTTCCTATTTGTTTTTTTTTTTTTTAATTTCTTTTTATTAGTTGGAGGCTAATTACTTTACAATATTGTAGTGGTTTTTGCCATACATTGACATGAATCAGCCATGGATTTACATGTGTTCCCCATCCCGATCCCCACTCCCGCCTCCCTTCGCATCCCATCCCTCTGGGTCTTCCCAGTGCACCAGCCACGAGCACTTGTCTCATGCATCCAATCTGGGCTGGTGGTCTGTTTCGCCTTCTCCCACACAGTCCCAAAGTCTGTTCTGCACATCTGTGTCTCTTTTTCTGTTTTGCATATTGGGTTATCGTTACCATATTTTAAATTCCATATATATGTGTTAATATACTGTATTGGTCTTTATCTTTTTGGCTTACTTCACTCTGTATAATGGGCCCCAGTTTCATCCATCTCATTAGAACTGATTCAAATGAATTCTTTTTAATGGCTGAGTAATATTCCACAGTGTATATGTACCACAGCTTCCTTATCCATTCGTCTGCTGATGGGCATCTAGGTTGCTTCCATGTCCTGGAAATTATAAACAGTGCTGCGATGAACATTGGGGTGCACGTGTCTCTTTCAGATCTAGTTTCCTCGGTGTGTATGCCCAGGAGTGGGATTGCTGGGTCATATGGCAGTTCTATTTCCAGTTTTTTAAGGAATCTCCACACTGTTCTCCATAGTGGCTGTACTAGTTTGCATTCCCACCAACAGTGTAAGAGGGTTCCCTTTTCTCCACACCCTCTCCAGCATTTATTGCTTGTAAGACTTTTGGATAGCAGCCATCCTGACTGGCGTGTAATGGTACCTCATTGTGGTTTTGATTTGCATTTCTCTAATAATGAGTGATGTTGAGCATCTTTTCATGTGTTTGTTAGCCATCTGGATGTCTTCTTTGGAGAAATGTCTGTTTAGTTCTTTGGCCCATTTTTTGATTGGGTCATTTATTTTTCTGGAATTGAGCTGAGGAGTTGCTTGTATATTTTTGAGATTAATCCTTTGTTGCT